>NW_009197623.1:0-18626 GCF_000690835.1 Fulmarus glacialis | reverse complement strand
GATTCTATGATTCTATGATTCTATATGAGGAGTGCTCAAGCCATGTAGAGGGCACACATTAAATGTCATCAGTATTACTGAGTTCAAAAGCAAGGATATTCATGTGTTTCATCTGGTGTCTAGTCTCTGATCCAGAAATATTTTCATATTTTTACATTCTGTTCTGGTCTCATACTACTCTCCCTGATTTTTCAGGACAGGTTAGTGATTAAGAAGACTCAATCTCAAAAGATGGAATATTGACATATAAATGCTTTTATCAAAATTAGTTCTTGTAGATTTTAAAAAAAGAAAATTACATGACATGTAAAGTATTTTAATGAAGTCCTTTAAACTGTAGAAGGAATGGCAACACTTTCCCCTTCATTAAAAGAATGTTAATGAAGCTTAGAGTAGGCTATTATTCAACACCTTAAGAATACTGACTATGCTAAAGTAATCAGTTTACTTCTACCATGCAATTGCCATTCTTTTAACCATGGAATGAAAGAAAGTCTATGAGAACTCAACCTCAAAATTTTTGAAGTTATCTTTATATTGACACTTATTTATATTTCTATTCCTTTATATTGACATTGATTCTTACCCTGTTTATAATGACTATAAAGTTCACGACTTTTATATCTGCATTTAAATTTAATGGAAATAAAATATTATTTTATCATCCTCGAAGAATTTTTTTTCTTTCATTTGTTTTCTAATATTTCTGTATTTTGTGTGTTGTTTAATCATGCTGGACTATCTAAGGGCTATTATGCTCCTTAAAAATCTCTGAATAAGATAACTGAAGTGTTACAAATAACAACTCTGTAATTTCAATATGTGCTGCATTTCTCATCTTAAGAGTTTTATTACAAAGGTCAGTACTGAATGAATAACTTGTAGAAATAAGGTGTTTAATAGAAGTGCACACAACTGCAGCAGCTCAGTCAAATCTAGGACTATGGAAAATCTGAGAGACAGCAAGGACAGTTTGAAGGACGGACAAGGGAGTTGTTGTTTTAATACAATCTTAGTGTTACACTTGTTAGTCTGATATAACTCCTTTTTATCTAACATCAGAGTCTAACCTGTGCTAATATGTAAGGTCTTTTATCATGATAAATCTGAATATTACAGAAAATTAGATACAAAAAATAAATGGATGCTGCCATATGCAACACTGCAAATTGGTAGATATATGGTTTCACAGAGCAAAGGTACGTATTTTCTGAATTTTGGATTTAGAGAAAGCTGACATTCCTCTTTCCCAGTTAAAAGCCTCAGGAGATCATAGCCGGTTTTGATGCTTTGTGGGTGGTCCAGACACAGCGTAGTGAAGTAAAATATTTGTCTGTGTCTGTACCTAGTTCCTCATGGACACTACCTTTTAATATTTTTGCATACTATGACTGAGATACGAAAGACAGAATTAATATTTTGAAATGCCATGAGCAAATACTAATTTTTTATGACAACAAACAACAAGTGAAGAATGAGGGTGCTTTGGTGACTTCCAAGAAAAATAGCACACAAAAGCACATGTTCCCCACTGAAATGAAGTTTCTATTTCTAAAAAAAAAATTAAAACATAAAAAAAGGCATTATGTGAAATGACAATATTATCATCCTGAAAAGACATCTGGACATAAATGGAAATAGATTAGACAGTATTTATGCTTATTAAGTAAAACTGTAGTAACGTTACCAGAATATTAAATCACATTTAATTCTAGGTATATAATCTGTGTTTCCACATGCCTACATATATGCAAATATATAACTAGACAGTAATTTTCTATTTTTGGATGATGTATTAGATGCTAAAAAAGGTGCCTTTATACAAGATGAAAAAAAAAAAAAAAAGTTTAAAAAATAGATTGGAAATAGAGAGTAGTACATATATGAAATATATTCTAAAAGCAATAAAGCTGATTGAGCAATACTATATATTGAAAATGCTGTGTTATATTAAAATAAAGGATTGTAAGTATGTGAATCTGTGACTGGTTAAGAGATAATGGAGCCAACAAAAAAAAAAAAAACCACAAAAACGCATTGTAATTGAAAAGTAGTCAGGTACAGTTTGTTATATCTGAAATGTTATTCTGAAGTATTATCAGGAACCACTTAAACAAGAAAATGCAGTAACCATATAATTTAGAGGAAAATTACAAATACTTAAAAACTTTTCAGTAAAAATCTCCAGAATATCTCCTAATTTATTCTGCTTATATAGTAAATGTCTAGAAAATTTGTATGCAAATGTATATACCAGAGGTAACTTGTATATTTGATAAGACAAAGTATTCTGCACAATATTTACAACCGAATGCCTTAAACTACAGATCATGATATTTTCCAGAATCCTGGTATAGTATCAAGACATCATTCTTGTGTGTTATTTGAGTGGCATACTAGCTGTTCACACTGTACTTGTAATTGATGATGACAGTCATGAGACACTGCTATATTTGATTTATATTATTCATTAAACTTGAAGATTTAGCTTGAATCTCCTGTCCGGTTCTTATGATCTTCTTTTAAATGTAGAGTTCTTGGATACTGAGCCCCTTATAACTATGACAACTGTGTGACTTTATAAACCTTGAAGCGTAACATATTAGATGAGAAAAAGAAGGATGTCAGAGACTCAAAGTTTGAAGAGTATGTTGGTTTAACATTGGGCAGGGTCAAACCAGAAATTTTTCAGCCCTTGGTGTACTTAATGAATTTTTGTTCAGATTTTTTAGAAATGAGTGATTAATTAATTGGGGATTTATATGGTCTTTGAGCATTGTCATGACAAAAAGCACTCATTCTCAAAGGATCGGGTAGAGCACCTGACAGAACAGAGCTAATCTTTAACTGAAAACAGTGTATTTCAATCATCTCTTTTACTAATATTTTGTAATCATGCACCTAGAAATTATCATAGTTTGAAAAAGAAAAAAAAAAGATGCAAGTCCTTTGAATATATGACTCATCATGTTAAATCATGTTAAATCAAAATGTCTTGAACACATAGAGGGCACCTTGAAGTCTTGGTATCAATCTCACACAAATATCTCTTTAATATCCGGCTAATATGCAGATGAGAAAGACTGGAATTATTCTAAATCTAACAACTTAGAAATAGTCATAAAAATATGGCTTTTCAAAAACTTTTAAGGGGCCCTTGCTGGAAAATCTTCAAGAAATTATAACACCATCAATTAACAAGAAAGATCCTTATGAATTAATAACTGTCCACATACAAGAAACAAAGACCAAAAAAAAAGGTCAGGGTATACAAATAGTCAGTATTTATGTGTAAAATATATTACCATCAGAATATCAAACAGATCTGTAGTGAAACCTGAGCTATTTAATAAACTCCTAAGTGATCCAGAATAAGTTGTGAATGCTGACATCTAAATATTTTCTAATGATAAAAAATTATTTGGAATAATATAATTTTTAACATAATTTAAAAAAAAAACTCTGCAAAAATAAAAATGTTATTAAAAACTATCTCATGATAGTGGTCAATAAAATGGCACCTAAAAATCAACACCAGCAAATGAAAAGAAACACAGATAAAACAAACAAACAAACAAACAAACAAAAATTTTGGCTATATACACAAACTGATAGGGTAGGCCTAAATGAACTATTCAGGCTCAGGAAATATGTTTTGGAGTTATTCTCCATAGGTCCATGAAAAAAGTACTGCTGAGAGCTAAACAACAATCATAAAGAATGTTAGGAATTGTTATGAAGGAACCTGAAAACAAATTGCCACTATATCACTTACAATTTTATACTGTGCTCACACTTGAAAGTCATACATAATGCTGGTCACCTCCTATTAAAGATGATGCAGTAGAATGAGCAGGGTACAAAGAAGGGCAAGACAGATGACTAGAAGCATAGTATAGCTTCCACAAGAGAAGTTTTCTTTAGCCTGGAAAAGAATGACCTAGGAGGATTTTTGAAAGGTACGTAAAACCATGCCTTTCAGGAAAAGGTGGATAAGGAATGATTACTTTCTATTTCTCATAACAGAGAAGCTAGGATAAAAAGGATAATTTTATCAGTGGTTTTAAAACAAACAAAAGGATTTTTTTTTTTTTTTTTCATACAGTTTCTAATTAAATTATATATCTGGCTGCTGAAGGACATTGTGAAGTATAAAATAAAAGGGATTAAATAACTTCATGGAGAATAGATCCTTTGTCCTTAAATATAATTGTCCAGACAAAACCTATTACTGACAAAGTTCCTAAGCAATCAGTTGAGGAAAGTTAGAAGAGTGATGTCTCTAGAGTTTCTCTCAGCTTTGGTTTGTTTGTTTTTTTTTTTCTCTAAGATTCTTATTATTCTTATAATTCCACCATTATTGGAGATAAGGTGTTAGACTAAATGGTTTGTCTCTGTATGACTGTTCCTACGGTCTTAACCTTGAAAATTATTTTTCTGGATTGATAAAGATTATCTTGGGGGTAATTATAAATCTTCTTCAAACACTTTTAAAGCTATTTTTGCTATCTCAATCTGAATGTTAACATTTTTTACCTAGGAATATTAATAAATTACAATGTTACACATGGTTTCAGACAATTCTGCTTAGTAAAAAGTTGGAAATCAAGTTAGAAAAGTAAGATTGAGTGTCCACAATTCCTAGTACACCCTTCAGTTCTTTCCTAGACCTGGGCAACAGCAAAGTCAAGTCTCAGTAAAAGTTATTAGGACTGGCTGATAACGGTTATATTTGAGAGCTGTCAGAGCAAAGCAGCTCCACTGGCCTTATTCATACAATGAGAAATTTAGACTTACAAGGCTTGCTCAGTAGGAGAATCTAGACTTTTTATTCTCCAGCATTTCCACCAATTTTATGAGAACTCTATATGAAGTACAATACCACTTTGCATTTTTAGGTGGTGTTGAATTGGCACAAGAACATTTATTTCAATCAAGTTACATCATTTCCTATTGGTTAATGAAAGAGTGCCATTGTCTTTTATATACCAAATTAAATTTCAGTGAATAAATTGAGTCAAGAAGAGCTGCCATTCAGTGAGGTACTTTTTCCTATCAGTATAATAAGTTGTATCATAGACAGGATTTCTGTAAATCCTAAACTGAATAGAATAAGTGCAGTAAGGTAATTATTTTGTTATCACAATAGTGAGTATAAAAAATTGGAATTTTTTTTTAATTCCTCTCCTATTACAAAGATAAGGTGATCTTTTCATGAATATAACAGAAATCAATAAGCTTTGTATTACAGCTTTGCAGAATTTGTAGCAAATTACAAGAAAGAATCTAAATTTAGATATGACGACATTACCATACACAGAAAAGAATAATATTAATGTCCTTTTCATGGTCCATCTCTAGATATGATGAAAGGTGGGATAAAAGCAAGAATTAGCTGTGGACATATTGAAAAATCATCATTACTATCCTACATTTTTCACACAGAGGAAGCACTTTTCTGTGCTCTGCCTTCCTACCTTTACTCCCAGCAGGCATATATCCTAGAAGCCACATTAATTCATGATCATTTTTACCTGTGGTCTTTTTTCTGCTCATCACTTTTTAAATTTCAGTATGTCCTAGTCCAAGTGTACACTGATGACATTTGGCACCAAAAGTACAAAGGTTCATTGAAAAATGAACATCCTTTCCTGACAAACATTGGTAGATCACAGTGACTTGGAGACTGATAAAGGTTAAAACATTTGGAATTAAAAAGGAAACAGAAAAATATAAAAATTGGCATAAAATATTGCTGTGTTGTAGAATAATCTATGTGGATTTTTTTCATTACTATTTTATCACTTACTGAGGAATTACATTACTTTTAAATTGAGAGGAGAGAGAGTGACAGGCGGTTGGCACATCATAGGAGATCATGTGTTGCAAACTTGCTTTCGGTATAGTAACAACAATTACATTTGAGGTAATACTCTTCCTTTGATAAAACAGAACTGTTACAATGAATATAAAGGAGATTCTCTGTTAAAAAACTGACTACAAAGCTGAACCGTTTTTTTTCTGTATAACATTACAGTTCCTAGACTACTGCAACATAGTCTTTGCTCTTTAAACTTTAGATACACCAAGAAATATCTCCTTAAATCCTAGCCTGACTTTAAACAGTAGTGGAAAGGGATGGTAAAATAAAAATAAGTTACTTCAATAAAAAAAAAATCTAGAGAGAGACCAGAAAATGGATGATGAGGCCACTTGGCTTTTGGAAAATAGTGTCTTTGTACAACACTGAGACTGAAATTAGAAAGCTTTTGGTGTATTTAGAAACAAGAATATTAAGGTGAAAGTCACAGTCCTAAATTAACATGTTAGAATAACACAGGTGATGAAACGAACAGAAAACAGAAAAACAGAGATGGCCCATTTAGTCACATTCTGCTCTTTTTCTTCTTTAGCAGAAGCACCAAACTGCTAAACTGATGGCTGTTCATAAATATCTGCAATACTGTTGGTCCCAGCACCGAGTGTGACAGCTTTCAATAAAACATGCATTGTGATGCTTTGAGGTCTTCAGAGGTACATAAAATAGTTCCCAAACTGCACATTACATGCAATTTTGCATTATACACTGCACAAAATGTCCTTGACATTCAAGAGTTTGCCATACATATTTTAACATGCATCACTCCAGGGTGTATTTGAAA
Organism: Fulmarus glacialis; assembly: GCF_000690835.1. Classification (NCBI taxonomy): domain Eukaryota; kingdom Metazoa; phylum Chordata; class Aves; order Procellariiformes; family Procellariidae; genus Fulmarus; species Fulmarus glacialis. The sequence continues at coordinate 11,964 of NW_009197623.1, read as the reverse complement.
ATACCCTCCACTTGTCTTTAATAATAATGACTTGTCAAATGGAATCCAGATCTTGGTTAATCTAACATAATATGGACTTGATGTTTTTTATTAACTGTCAAATGGAGCCCAATAGCCGTCAGAAATATTTTTCCCTTCTGTCATGCATTTGTTCCCAGCGTGTTTCATTTCTGACCACTAATGTAAAAGGTTAATAAACTGCAGTATTAAATGTCATTAATATTCAATATGCATGGCAAGTGAATAATTTTGCAGATTTTTTATTTTAAAGATGTTGGGACATTAATGTGGCTATTCCGCAGCCTTACAGAAGTGTACCAGTGCTGCATGCATTGGCTATTTTGTCTGTGAAGAGTCTGTGAAGCATCTCTGCCACATTAGACTCTCTGCACCTTTATTAAAGTTCACGTGACTGCTTCAGAAATCTGAAGGGTTTATTTTGTTTCCAGCTCTCTCTCTTCCCCCCTTACTTTTCTCTTCTCGCTATTACAAGGTACAATTAATCTAATATTGTTTTCATAAACACTTTATTCTATGTCAAGCTTAAAATTACCGTAGATAATAAAGAGAAGGTCTGATTTTCAAATATCTATTTGGGCCACAGTCATTATGAGGCTGGTTATCAATGCTTGTTTTTCTCCACATTGCTATGCTTCTCAAACAAAGAAACCAAGTCAAACCTTGTTATGGCTATAAACAAATTGCCTGAGCACCAGTCAAGCTTATTAAAAACTCACAAAGTTAGAAGTACAGAGATATAGGTGATGGAACTATCTTAGATTTCTGTTATAATGGCACAAAAATATTCTCATGAAAACGGTTCTGGCTTTATGTTAGTGACACTGGCAAATGAATTTGATAAAAAATCTTAGAATGAGATATGAACTAGAATAGTAGGCTGAACTAGAGATTATTAACCTGTTCTTCAAACACGTATCTTGCAACTTATTTCTTTAGATTTTTTCTTTAACTCTTAAGTTTCTAGAGTTTAAAATATCTCCACTAACCAGGATGAAAAGGATGTTATGTTCAACATATTTAGCTGAGTATTACTTGTGTGTCTGCTTATATGCTTTCTTTACAAATCTCATTTAGATTTTAGCTCAAACCAAAATATTTTTGTTTACCTTTTAAAATAAACCACTATGAAATTGTTAAACTGACAGAAAATTTTCTATTAATCTAATCAGTAATAAAATGTATTTCTTGTAAAGCTGAACATGTGAGACATGAGCCTTAGTGTCTGTCAATGTTGCTACATACCATCTTTCAGTTATCTCTTTTAACATTGGCCACCACTGGGGAAAATAATTTTCCAGTTACTTCATGTTCAGTTACTCCATGTCCAAACTCCACTATTAGCCAGTCTTATTGCTTCTTGAATAGGTAGAATATGCATCTACCTACTTATACCATTCTACTTTCAGAAATGTGAAAATCAGGGGTTCAAATAGTAATTTTAAGGTTGACCTAGAAAGGTAACTGTGGTGTATTCTGCTTATGACTAGCAGCAATTATTGACATTAGTGTGTTGACTATGTGAGAATCAGACAGGTGAGATGTACTGATGCCTTTCACTGTATGTGACACTATGTACTGTATGCATATTCATAAAATATTAGAGGATAAATTAGGCTTGTTTACCAGAAAAACACAACTGTTTCTCAATAAAATAGAAAATAGACCTAGTGGTGTGTCATTCCTTGTTGCTACTGAGTATTAAAGCTGTTTAAACAGAAAAATAATTGCTTTTTGTTTTTTTTAAGTTTCACTTAGGATGGGCAGAAATTAATGATGACTAGATTGTTAAGGACTATGTGAAGTCAGTTTAGCTTTAGACCATTTCTGAGCTATGCAGGAATTTTGTTGGTTCTTTTGAAAGTTTCTTAGAAGACAGAATAAAACCATCAATGTCCTTCCTCTTCCCTGACATGACATTTAATCATTTAAAAGTCCAGTCTATTTGTGCCTTAGTTAAAATCCAGTGTTTATTTAAAACTGGGTCAACAGATCAAACTCACACTATGAACGAGAGCTCTAATGATGAGTGACACATCCAGCCCAGGTGATTGTGAGAGAGCGCATAAGTGCTCTTCCCTTAATGAAGTTCCTACTTCTAGTTGCTACTGTCTTTGCGAAGATAAGATGGATTACTTAACCCCTGAGAGTGCACAACACGATGTATAGTTTTCAGGACATATCAAACCTTGGTACTGCCAGTAGACATTGCTGCATTTCTATACTGTTTTCTACACTTTGGCACTATTAATAAAAAATATACTATCTTTCTTAAGTATCTCAAAAACAATACTTTATACAAAATTAGTAGCAATAATATATTCACAGACATTAATTATTCATCAGTAATAAAATTTACCTATTTCACATGGTCATTCAATCAGCTAATCATACATAAAAACTTATTTGCTCCTTGAATTACTCCTTACCAAAGAGCACTTTTGGCAGACATAGCAACTCAATACTGCCAATAACTTTCTTTCATACACCATATGGAAAAGAAAATCCTGAAATAATGTTTGGAAGAGATGCAATAATTACTTTGTTACAAGATGGAGTGGTTGCATTGTATCATATCCTATTGTGTTGCTAATTGGTTTTCACCAACATAAAGAAATCTAATCATGCAATGTGCTCCAAATGCAGGATATTGCATACAATTGGTCTCATATTATCACAGAAATTGACTTTTGATGATAATATACACAGAACTGTTGCCAGCTTATATTATTAGGACCTGTCTCAGTGCTAACATGCCTTCTCCAAAATGAAGAATAAGCCAGAAATTCTTTCTTTGGGTACTAACCATGTTAAAAATGACAAAAGGAAAGGAAGAACAGTACTGAAAGGAACTATAATTAGTACAGAACTTGTAAGAATGGTTGAAGATATTTAAAGTTTTATTTAACATTTTTGTTTGTCCTGTTAGTATATTTTTGTCTGTCCATCTGCATTGTTTATCTACATTAAATTTCTGGTTTTAGTAAAACATACCTGTATTTTAAAATAAAATATAAGGGTTTTACTGAAGGCATACTGAGGACAATATGCCTTCTCTGTTACTGAACGTTGATTTTCATTTTTTTCCCATGGTGATTGGACCGCAGTACTGTTGGACCAAAGCTGGCTGAGACCTAACCTGGAGTGGGGACCGTGGGAGCTTTTGTGTAGCACACCTTGTGGGAACTTGTTTGTGGTTCCTCTATATGGCACACATGAAATGTCCAACAGGTGAAGAGACAAGGAGAAGGTAAATGCTCTGCAAAATTCATTATATTCTAATTAGAGTCACTAGGATAGAATGTTCTGTTACTTGAATACAGAGTGGCTCCCTGAGGTAAAGGGACTTATTCTGCTGTGCTGCAAGGGATTTACTTGGTATTTACAGCAGCAAAACAGGAAGAAGAATTTGATCCCCTGCTCAGAACTAGGAATTTTCAGCTTCCAAGATTTACCTGAACTTTTTGATCACTAACTTTTTTATTTCACATTTGTGATAATTCTGCATGCAAACCCTTCAGAAAGGAACTGAAGCTACTGGAATAGTAGAACAGAAAACAACAGTTATTATTCCCTTCCCCTATTGCCACTTTTTTCATTGTAAATGGGCTTTGTGCAGGGAGAAGTGAATTCCTCCCTTGTTAAATAAATGTATAGACTTTAAAAAATAGAATAAACTGGGCATAGTTTAAAAAAAACCCTGTATTTGTGCACACCTTTAATTAACAATATACATATTTTTAAAATAATAACTTTTTTACAGTGGCCATAAGACACTCCAAAATGAACACTCAGTGGTGGTAATTCATGTCTAGTTGCATTGATGGTGACTTACCTTCAGCCTCATGGCGAGCAGCAGCACACTAACTATGAATTAACACAGTACGGTTTATGTCCTGCCATACCTTATTGCTTAATTAAAAATGAACCAGTTTATTAAACTGGAGAGATGAAGCTTCACCATCTACATGCCTGAATGAGTTTTTAAGCAGCACAAAAGTCTCTTTCAACTTTCCTCATTTCAAGCTTCTCACAGTAACTATTCACACAGAGATTTGTTGGCTGTTCTTGAATACAGTTGCTTCTTTTGCACTGTGGTAATCCATGTATTTGCAGGATAATGAGTTGTGGAAATGCCTAGGTTCTGCACTCTTACCTTTCTTTTAATCTGTCATCCTGCCATAACAAAACACCTCTCTGGAAATACACCCTAAATAACTATTTCTGAAACAGCATTACAATTTTCTTTCAGTACTTTGAAATGCAACAACACTGCCAATGGCAGTGTACACAGAGCCACAACTTTCAAAAGAAACATTTTCCCAACAGAGTTGGTTAGGTAATGTTCATTTGAAGCTGGAAGACAAAATCTACATATGGCAATAATGTTAATGCACTTGCTACAGAATTATTCTGAGTCACACATGAGGTGAGTTGATAACAGAAAATGGTATACTTGAAGTAAAATTAATATTTCTAGTGGGTTGCAAAGGTAAGTTCACGTAATTGATAAAGATGTAACTTACTGCTAGTGACATTGCTTTGTCATGTTTTTAATACTTTTAGAAGCTTATATTGACTATAATTACATTATCCCAAACTTGATTCATTGATCATTTAGATTTTCTTCCACTTATGTTTGAAGAATTATTTTTCCTAATTTATAGGATTTTTTCCTCTCCATCTCTGTTTTAAGAAGATATTACTCCTTACAAGTTATGCTTCATTTCCTATCCTATCCTACCCTACCCTACCCTATCCTATCCTATCCTATCCTATCCTATCCTATCCTATCCTATTCTATTTTTTTCTTTAGTGCTCCTTCACTCTGCCTCCTAGAAACTATCAAGAAAAATTTGCTAGAGCACTGTCTGCAATTGGGGAAATCAGTCACAGTATACAGTAATACTTGTAACCTTCTATTCTTCACAAAGTACTGAATTATCTGCATGAGATTTTTTTATCTTATTTTGCAGCTAGTTAGCCTCAGGTAACTAGGTAGCAACTGAACTGTAGCCAGCAGGGGTGGTGAAAGATGTTGACCCCAATGAGGTTATTGCCAAAGTGGAAAGTCAGTTTTCATTTTAACCTTTGAAACTCACAGCTTCTTCAGTATAAATATAATTTTCCATTTGCATCTTCCTTCAATGAAAGGGTTATCCATTTCACCGAGATTGCAAGATGGCAAATTTATTTCCGTTATTATTGCTTCAATAGAAAACTTATCACTACTTTTATAAAATTATGAGCTGTGTTTATTCCTCTATTTTTATCCTTCTAAATGTCCATTGGAAATTGTCTGTCACTGAATAATGCTTTGAGTACATTATCAAACCTTTTGGTAATGACTCATGCAGAGTAGAGATATCTTTTGTCATTTGCCTAATCAGTATCACACTTTTCAATTTTCCTAGATCATTACCCCTGGCATGTGTCAGAATACTTCTGGGGCCTACGAATTTAGCTAACAATTCAAAAAATGCAAAAACATTAGTTGCAGGCAAATGATTCCATTCTGTCTAAAATATTCGGTAAAATTTGTAGACAGGCATTTGATATTATGATCAGTTTTTCTTAATACACATCTTGGCCCTGGTTAATATAGGAGTGCTCAGGATAGACCACTTAGTCATATTTGTGGGTATGTGAAGGACAGAGTATGGAAATAACTGGATTTGAAAAAAGGTGTCTAGAAGGTCATACAGCTCCTGATGATGCTTCACATAAAATTTATATGCTACAAATTGTAATTATAGTTGGTGCTGATACTAACATATAGAGTGCAGGCTGGCTAATGCTTTCTGTTCTGAAGCTGTTTTCAGCTGTAGATAATTTTGCCAAACTTCAGGCATTTGGAGTGAATTACTCATGCTGCATCACCTTGATTACAAATTTTGACATAAATGGATCCACAATCTCCAAAAACGTGTTTAGAGGGAAAAATAGAAAAGAAAAAAAAAAAAAAAAGAAAAAAAAAAAGAAGAAAAGAACAAGATGTTTGTTTGTTTGTGTAGAAAGAGGGCTATGAATGCCTCTTCTTAAGAGACAGTAGCATGTCTATAATTTGAATGAGGTCTTTGAAACAGTCCTTCTTTTTGGATCTGTGTTTGGATCAGGGTGTCAATAAACAGCTTTTCAAGTTACTGCCAGTTCTGTTTATTGAAAAAAGTGCCACTCCACACTTCCATCACATGCTTCAGATCCAATGACGTAATTGACATACATTCAGAAGAGACCTGTTAAAGATTTGCTGCTAAACTCTGAAGCTGAGTTGCATGTGGTTCAGAGAGGACATACAGTTTTTATTTTCTGAACAGCTCTGAACCCCCAAAGAAGTAATCAGCCATAGCCAGAACTAACCTGAACTTCTACTGTTTCATGTGATGGACAGATGAGCATAGGCCTGAAAAATTAGACATATGTTTCTTCTTGATTTAATTCCTTTCCTGAAAGCTTCAGGAAGGTGAGGAAAGAATGAGGACATAGAAGATAGAGAATTTGTGGGACAAATGAGATCGTGATGAATAAGTAGTAGGGGTAAAGAGTACCGTGTTATCTAAGAGAAGTAGAATGACTGAACCAGTAGGGAAGAAACCTATTTGCTGATGAGGAATTCAGAAATGCATTAGTGTAGACACAGGAAAAAAGAATTATTATTATCCAAGGGGTTCAAGAGAATGACAGAAGAAAGGGATTGAGGGAAAATAGGATTATAGAAAATAAAATAGGAAAAGTAGGGGCAGAAATACATTTTTTTCATCTGGCATATTCCCACCTACAGCTGCAACTGATTGCAAAGTTGTGAGATCCTACATTAATTTTCTGCCAGAGAAAGTTCTCTAACGAAATACATTCCTCACTGCTTTTTTCATTCCTTTCTGAGTGTTAGCATAAGACAGCAGCCTTCTGCTGTCACCCTTTCCTTCATCAGCTCAGTTCACATGACAGTAAGGACCCTCATACTGATACTGAGTACCATTTCCAAATAAATATAATTTTCTGGTATGATTTCTTCATTTTTTTAAAGGTTTTTACTTTTTAAAGGAAATTGCATCTTAGAATCATGTAAATAATTTTAAAGTCAACCTTGAGCTATATCACACCATCAATAAGCTTTTTAGCACTGAATTCTTACTGGAAACTTTCTCCAATCATGTACTATTAGCACAATATTTTGAAAGACAGAGCAGCCCTCTTCTCAAAGGTAACATCATCTCAATTCAAAAGAAACTGGGAAAAAAACAAAATAAAAGAGAGATGAAAAGGAGGGGACTTAAGCAGCAGAAGCTAATCTTTGAGTGAGAAAAAGAGAATTAAATTCACACTGAAATCTTGAGCTATTTTTGGAGTGGTTTAAGTGACATTTGGCCTACTGACAACATTAGAGGATAAGAACAGTTTCATTTCCACTTGGTGTAAGCAAGCCATTCCAGCAAAATGGCTGTGCACGCTTTTGACTTCAAATGATTACACCCATGCAGGGGCAATCTTTGTTTCTATAAAGTCTTTTGCATATTAATAAGTAATATTTTACAGTCAAGTGCTTTAGATTTACAACATACAGGGCAAGTTAATTAGTGAGTGTGATGCAGTTTGTCTCAAAGCTCATTCTTTTTTCAGGTGACTGAAGCAGTGGAGATTTGCCTAAGTATTTTTGTTTCCTTTTCAGTTGTTCATCAAAATAAGCAATGGTTAGACTCCGGATACCTAACTATTTTTTAGTTCTCCTTTATAGCATAGGTTTGCAAAAATGTAAGATCTGTTGTGTTCCTCTGAAAAAGTGAAAAACACTGCCTCTTGGCAACATTTAGGCATTCCTCCAGCAGTGGAAACAAGTGTGTTGCAGTTAACAGTCCTAGAAGATATTTCAAGTTTGACATCATTGTCCAGGCACTGAGCCAATCACTTTGTAGCCTGAAGGTATAAACAGACAGACTATAGAGGGGATTTAGAGAAGTACTTGAACTTCAATACAGTAGGTGACAATAGACAACACAGATATATGGGACAAAGAGAAAGCCGCTGCTAATAATCTGTCTCAAGGAAAGGATATTATAAGATCAGTGGTTCATTTTACTTTTCCATTTTTCTGTAATCACTACGTATGAGTAGTGAAAAAAAGAAATAGTACATTCTTAGGCATTCTTTGTTGCATAGTTCATAGAGAGGATTTCTTGTAGCATTTGGAAGAACATTTCCTCACACAATGTAAAAGATGAATGATAAACTGTGATTATAATGAAAATAATGTTCTCTAATGGTTTTGAAGTTGAGTAGCTAATAAGAAAAGTGACTCGTAATTCATTACTATTTTCATGTCTATCAATAAAATACCTGAAACAAGAGAATCTCATAACCTTGTGTATCCACTGTTGTTTCGCCAACTGAATTTGCTTTGTGGATAATTTTGTAAAAAAACTTTAATGAGTTTTTTACTACACAGATTTTCCTGGTAGATAAAAAAAAAGGAGGTACAAATTTGTTTTCAGATGAAAAGCATTGTGGGTTATTTTTTCTCCTTGAATATTGTTTTCTATGCTATGAGTCTCAGACATGCAGAAGGGCGAATTCAGCTATTATGCTGAAAACATTTTAAATGAGAATTTCTAGTGATGTGTTAGTTCTTGGGAAGAAGACTCATATGGGGTATCCTATAGCTGGTACTCCTATTATTGAGGGCTTTTATACAGATGACTGACCTTATAGGGAAGACGTATTTGATTAATCTGAAGCTTCATTATCCATGATATTGTGGTGGGTTGACCTTGGCTGGCTATCAGATGCCCACCCAGCCACTCTCTCACTCCCCCTCCTTAACTGACAGGGGGATGAAAAAGCTTGTGGGTTGACATAAAGACAGGGAAATCACTTGCCAATTACCATCAGGAGGAAAAAACAGATTTCATTTGCAGAAAATTAATTTATTTAATTGATTGCCCGTTAAAATAAATTTGGATGATGAGACACAAAGACAAATTGAAACAACACCTGCCCCCCACCTCACCCCCTTTTCCCAGGCTCAGCTTTCATTCCTGACTCCTCACTCATTCCCAACTCCTCTACCTCCTCCTACCCCAAGCAGTGCAGGGGGACGAGGAATGGAGATTGTCATCAGTCCATAACACTTCATCTCTGCCTCTCCTTCCTCCTCACACTTCTCCCGTGCTCCAGCATGGGTCCTTCCCATGGGCTGCAGTCCTTTTGGATAAACCTGCTCCAGCATGGGGTCTCCACAGGCTGCAGTTTACTTCAGGAAATATCCACCTGCTCTAGTGTGCGGTCCTCCACAGACTGCAAGGGAATCTCTACTCTGGTGTCTGGAGCACCTCCTCCCTCTCCTTCTTCTCTCACCTTGGTGTCTGCAGGGCTGTTTCTCTTGCATTTTTTCCTCACTCCTCTCACTGCTGCATGGCATTTTTTACCCTATCTGACATATGCTTTCTCAGAGGCCACCAGCTTAGCTGAAGGACTCAGCTGTGCCCTGCCAGTGTGTTTCAGTTGCAAAGGTAGAGCGGCATGTGAAGCCATTTTTATAACAGATTATTCATAGACCGATTCAATGTCTATAATACAGTAAAGTTTATTTGGATTGAATTTAATAAAAGGTTATTTATGAATACATATCATCTCTATAATATGGTAAAGTTTATTTGCACACCCACACACTTTATATTCGCAACAAAGCAGGATAGGATGTCAGTCGGAAATATATTACTACATGGGTATCTACTGTTTGCCGGCAACACCAATAAAGCAAGTTTTTTAAAACTAGGCCTAGGCTTAATGCAAGACAAATCTGAAATAAAGCAGCACAAATCCAAAATAAAGCGGTGCTGGTCACTCACCTAATCAAAGGTGAGGGCTTTCAACCTTAAGGAGTTACCTTGAGTGGCGTCTCAAGGGGAGAGTCTCAAGGGGAGAGTCCATCCCACAGACCCACTGTGTTGGTGGAGAATTTATCAAAAACTATTTGGGGTCTTTCCTTTTATACCTATTTTGGATCGTGGCTCATGGTCAAAGACTTTATTTTCCTGTTTGCACCCAGCTGTTTTGTCCAGCAACAGGTCTGAGGCCTGACCATCTTCGCAGCACACACCCAGACACGCTTTGGTGGTTGATACCAACACTGGACGAGGAAAAGGTCATGTACTCCTTGTCGGTGGGTGTCGAAACTGGTGTGTTGCTCAAGAGATAGAACTGTAGTAGGGTCAAGGTGGGTGCACCTACCACACAGGTGGGTCTGTTGGAGCTGGCTGTGTCAGGTTCGGCACAGCCCTGGCCTCTCCTCACAGGGCTGTTTTTGCTTATTTCACATCTTAGTACAGTGGCAGTAGAGAAAATGTTCCTTGCCATGAAAGGTTTGGTAACAATTTGGATGGGATATGAATTAATTGAAAAATCCAAAGAAATGCTGAGCAAAGAATGAGAAACTATTGGAGGTCCCATGAGAAGAGCAAGTGCCATCAAGTTGTCAGTAACATCTAGATGAAAATTGATATGAGCTCTCTTATTTATTATGAACTAAACTTTTGAGACCCTACCTAATCTGCAAACAGAAGACTGCAAAGCTATGTGGAGCATGTGGAGCTCAGTAGATGAACACTAAAAGTATTCAAACATTAGCAAAAAAATACTTCATCCTTTAAACATTGCTTTTATTTTAGCATTTTGAGCAGTCAGAAATTCCAAGGAAGCAAATGAATCTTATCGTTAACCTATACCTAGTGTCTTTGAAAAACTTCATTTTGTTACAACATCTTGTTCCTGTCTGTATATTTATTTTTCTCTCATGTACAAAATGGCAATCATAAATGACAATGTCTACTTGAAGTTGTCAGCATTTTTGTTATTTTTTTTTGACGGAATTTCCCAAAGCACTAACACTAAGGAATGTGCATGCTTTCCCAAAAAGAAGTATTATCTTCTCTTATCTTCTAATCAGTATCAGTTTACAAGTTACTCATTCTATTATTTAAAGGTACCTGTCATTCCTCTTTAGAGTTTAGCTGAGTATTATTTTCAGTTCAAGATACTATTTTTATTCAATCTGTTATTGCTTTCTAGATCTATGAAATTTATTTCCATTTGATTTTAGCAAGGTACATTAATTTAGTTTTATTTAGATATGACGAAGCTTTCACTTAATTCACTTTAACTTTCATTCAAGAAAACATTCCCGGTTGTGGAGCACTTCAATGCATACTAAACATTAAGCTCGTGATAAAGTTCCATAGAGTTAGTACGCAAATGCAAAGACTGTCCTGATTTTTATAATATTATCCAATAACCACTGAAAGTTGTGATAAGAATTGAATAAGAATTGAGAAAAGGAAGAAAAATGCTCCTGATGCATATTTTTTCATGAAATAAAATTAAAAGGAAACTGTTTAAGACTTCTTCAGGTAACAAAGTTAAGTATACTCTAAGTAAATTGAAGATTATTTTTACATCAACACAATGATTAACACAATTAAGTTCCTGTGGCATTAAAATACATTGGAGCATTTTTACAGAGGAAAGACTGCAGCCTTTAAAAGCAGTTGAGGTGACCTATGTCCTACGGACATGGTTTTGTTTCCCGCTCATGTCATAAATAGATCCTATGCCATTGACATCCAACAGACTTCAGGAGAAATCCAAATGAACACCCTATATTTGAACAATTGCAGAGCTACTTGATCACATGGACATCAGGGAAAGTGTGGTCCCTGGATGATTTATGTATAGTAAACCTCCAGATTTATTATCTTCAGATATTCTGTGATGGAACTGAAGAAATTTATGATAGGGCAATTCAGTAGGTGCCTTAAAACAAAGTCTTCATGTTAAGGCATTTGTTTAGAGTGCATCTATCCCTTCCAGCTATTAATCCTCATATTTCTACAAAATCCCATTCTAAAAACTTTCTTTTCTTACTCCCATGTCATGGTTTAACCTGGCAGGCAG
>NW_009197622.1:7268-7845 GCF_000690835.1 Fulmarus glacialis | reverse complement strand
GCGTGCCCACGGCTGACGTTGTGTGATCGTGGGGTGAAGCACATGCAAAACGCGGGCAAGGGTAAGCGGAGTCAGAAGGTGATGGTCTGGGACTCGCAGCACCACCTCTCTTCCCCAAATGAGACTAGGAAAGGACTCTGGTGACAGAGAATCATATAATAAAATAACTTCTTTGGTTTCTTTCTTCAGAAAACATCCCTCATACATGGTATAAAAACAGGTAGTTTAGAAATAAATTTAAAGCTGGCTGTACCAGTGACTTCAGGGGCATCCTACACCCAATGTGTGTCTCAGCAGTAAACTCCTTTCTCAAAACAAAGCATGACAAACAAACGCAAGTGAATCCTCTGTGGGAAATACTGTTAAATAACTAAAAAAACCCCCAACAAAACCAAAACCACACAGTTTAAAACAAAGCCAGACAGTTGCCTAAAAACGGGGAGCTGGATTCTTCCCCAGAAGAAGTTACCCTGGCTGCAAGCTTCTCTTCTGATAAAGTATTGACCCTTGCTGAGTGCTGGAAAACCAGCGGCCAGCACCCAGGGAGCTCGCAGGAGCTGCACCGGCGCGCAGGGAC
>NW_009197622.1:5419-7238 GCF_000690835.1 Fulmarus glacialis | reverse complement strand
CACAGCCGCAGGCAGAGCAGGACCCACCGCGGCTGCCGCAGCGCACTTCAACTCTGACCCATCGCTCATCTCTACGCCGCATTTCAAGTTAGTTTTGGAAAGATTAATAAATTAATGAAGCCACAGAAGAAAAAAAAAACCAAAACAAAAACCACCCGAAAAGTTCAGTTCGTGTTCTCAGTACAGGAGGAAGCGCTCGCGGACCTTCTCCTCGACGGAGTGCAGCTTGACAGCTCGCAGCGCGTCCAGCAGCTCCTTGGTGACCTCGTAGTGCCCCTCTTTCAGGTGGGTGAGGAAAGTCCTGAACTTCTCCTGGATGGCTGCCCTAGTGCCCAGCGCCTGCCTCCTTGGTGAGCGCTCCAGGATCTGCTGCAGGCGCTTCAGCTTTCTGATGGGGATGTTCTGGTACACCACAAAGTCTATCATGGCTTGCTCACAGTCGTCGTCTCCTAGAGCTGGTGAGAGAAAAGCACCCAGAGGTTAAAGGGAAGGTGACCGCGGGACACCAGGAGAGCAGGTCAGAGCCCCCATGGGACACCTGCCCAGAGAGGCGGTGGATGCCCCATCCCTGGAAACATTCAAGGTCAGGTTGGACGGGGCTCTGAGCAACCTGATCTAGTTGAAGATGTCCCTGCTCATGGCAGGGGGGTCGGACTAGATGGTCCCTTCCCACCCAAACCATTCTATGATCCTTTGACATCGTCCTCACCTGGGTGCTGCTCTCCAGCCAACGCCTTGGACCAGAGGTCCCCAGTGAGCCCTGCTGGGAAACCTGCCTCTCACCACCCACCTTCAGATTCGGGAGGGTATTTTAGCTCACAGGGCCAGGAACATCCATGAACACGAGCTGCGGACCACCCGCCAGCTCTGCCCACGCACGCGGTGCCCAGGCACAGCACGAGTCCCTGCCCGGGGATGCCGCAGCGCCTGGCTTGCAGCGGGCTCACCCTTTGCCTAAGTCAAGGGGCAGAGGCAGCCGGCTCGCGCTGCCGGCAGGCGCGCAGGGGACAAGCAGGTCAAAATAAGCATTTTGCAAGTGGAAAAAGTGAGGTTGGAAGGAAGAAGGAGGAGGAAAGCACCGAATATGGCATCATTAACTGGCCAAGGCCCATCTCTGCCAGCTGACTGCCCTGGAAGGCTGGGTCCAGCCCTGGCCGCAGGCTGGATTTCCCAGAGGAGCCCATCCAACACGGGGCAGTTAGAAAACAACATGTAAAAGTTCCTGTAATGTGGAAAAAAGTAAATATACCTTTTCCATGCTCCTCCCTGCCAGGGAGTAGGGGAAGAGGGAAACTCCAGAAAAACTGAAGTAATCGCAGTAAGTATTTACACATGTTATTTTTCCTGAAAGTTTCTATTTTCCCATGCAGATTTTTACTTCCTGGGACAGGATCAGGGCTTTTGGACAGACCCGGTCCCAGCTGGTTAAAGCGCTGCTGGCGTACGTCCAGCATAAGGACTGAAATCACGAAGAATTTTCACGAGATCAAGGCCAAACGATTACTCAATCAAGGAGAGACCAGCTTGGTTTTGTGCCATTGTAAACGGTTTCACTGGTTATAGCGGGGTGGGTCGGGCTGCCTTGCCCAGACTCTGCCTCTCCTGCCGACTCAGGGTTTATGGTGAATTGCTCCTGCAATTGCCGTTGCAGCAGGGAGGAGGGCAAGCGCCCACGTGCCTCCCGAGTGAAATCATGACGAACCGGAGTTAAAAATACCCCTCGGCTCCCATTGCTCGCGGGCCTCCTCTCGCTCTAGAAATAGCTGAAAGGCCGGTCTGGCCGCGAGCGCCGTTGCCTCACGAGCGGCAGCGCACAGGC
>NW_009197622.1:0-5301 GCF_000690835.1 Fulmarus glacialis | reverse complement strand
CTGGCAAGGAGCTCGTGGCGTGAGTCAGGCTTCGTAAGGAGAAATGCCCCGCGTTGGCTGTGCCAGGAGAGGATGGAAAGGCAAGAGCTCCTCTCGCACGCTGCTGGGGGGAACAGCCTCCATGCTGTGTCACCACGGAGGAGAAGCTCTTATTGAAGCTCAAGCTTCATTTTGATGGAAGAAATTAATTTTTTACGGTGAGAAGAGTCAATCACTAGGAAAACCTCCCCAGGGACGCAGTGGAGTCCCCATCGCTGGAGGTTCTGGAACAACCTCCCCAGGGACGTGGTGGAGTCCCCATCACTGGAGGTTTTCAAGATGCAGCTGGTCAGGGTGCTAGATAATCTCATCCAGGCTCCCTTTCCCATGAAACATTAGACTGATGAACTTCCAAAGTCCCGTCCAGCCTGGGCTGTTCTATGGCTCTATGATTTTTTTTTGGTTTTTTTTTGGAAGTCAAAGGGTGCAGTTTCACTGGCATCCAGATCAGTCACATTGAATTTGTCTCCCATGTGCCTTGGCTGAATGCTCAGGGTAGAGCGGGTGGTTCGGGACGGCTGCCTGCCTCACCTCGGCTGACATCAGGCCCTGGAGAGGGTTTTCAGTCCCTTTCTCATCCCCTAACTTGTTGGGGTGCGTGTTACAAAGGCAGCCCATCGCTCTCCCCCGCCCCTTTGCCCTGTGCTCTTGCCAAGAAAGGTTGGACCAGGCGATCCCTGAGGTCCCTTCCAACCTGGGATTCTATCTGTGATTCTATGATCTGTGCCCGCTGGTGGCTCCTGCCCAGCCTTCAGCCTCCGCCGAGGCTCCGCGCTACATCTGCACTCTCACAGTGACACAGGTGACACCACGTCTTTACTTTTTCACCTACCAGGTCAAAATCCACCCTACGCTCAGCTCCGATGAACCTTGGACTCTGCTCCATTCAACCTGCACGAGACAAGGTTGCGGCCGCACTAAAAGCTTCCTGGAAAGGAGGCCGAGAGCCCGGGAGAAGCGAGCGCGGGAGGCTTGCCAGGGACAGAGCTGGGTGGCACAGCTCTTCACACCGCGTCTGTTTACATGACTGCCAGCCACCAGTTATCACTTGGAGCTATCAGTTACAGCCAAACGGCTGCCAAAACTGTCCTCGTGTCCCAGCATCCCCAGTTATCCCAGTCCCTGGTAAGAGCTGGCAGGATTTCACTGCCAGCTTTTTGTTTTTGCTGAGCAAGGAGCCTGCACGGGCTTTGGCTGAGCCGCGGCCATTGCTTGAGCCCTGTACCCTGTCCCTGCCCTACATGACCGACCCTGGAGGGGGAAGAAGGCAGACAGTCTATATTTTATCCATAATTACTATTAATTACGGATGATTCCATACTTTTACAAGATATTTCACCTCATTTTGCATCTAAGTAGAAGAAAGTCACCAGAAAGTTCGCTCTCACCCTGGCAGCGTCGTGGTCCCGGCATCCCCCCCTCCGCCCGCAGAGCCGCGGCTCACCTGGTCCCTGCGTGCTGTTGCTTCTCCCCAGTCTGCAGGAGGTGCAGAGGGTGTCGTGGTACCGGTTGCCCGGCACGTTGGTCACCTTCCCCTGCTGCTCGCAGTCCTGGTGAGGCTGGCACGGCTTGGTGCTGGAGTTGGAGGAAGAGAAGAAGCCGCGGGGGCAGGCGCGGCACTGGGTGTTCTCGAAGGGGGTACCTGCGCACGGGGAGGCAAGGGGACCGTCAGCCTTCCCCTCCCCAGCCCCGCTCCTCTGCGGTGACGAGCTGGCAAGGGAGCAGGGGCAGGAGCTGGGGCCGATGCCGGCAGAGCAAAGAGCATCAGACACCCTTCGAGCAGGAGGGTGACGTTCTGGAAATGATCACTGCCTACAACTCCCCTGGGAAGCGTGCATCCACCTGTAGGGCAAAGAGCAACGCTTTCCCCAGTCATCTCCCAAGCCAAAGCCTTTGGCACGTGACGATAAATTGTCACCAGCCCCCAGACACAAGAGGAGATCTCATCTGCTACTGAAAAGGGCCACGGCCTGGGTGGGAGACACCGGCTGGCACGATGGGTAAGCTGAGTGCCAAACCAGCCCTTTGATTCACAGCAGAGTCAGGAGGCTCCTGGCCAAGTGAAAGTAAAAGTCGCTGAGAAGGTGAAAGCTCTGCTCGCTTCTGCAGCGCTGCAGCTTCCCACCCGCGCTCCGGGCCAGACCCACCGCTGTTTCACAGGGACGGTGCCACGCGAGCGAGATTGCACCAGGGTGTCTTGCACATTCCCTGGGAGAAGAGAGAATGGCCCTGACGGGAGCAAATTTCACACCCCTTTTCATCTCCTCTTCCTATATCTAGTTAAGAACAAGGTTTCTACCTTGTTGCAACCCGCTCAGGCCATTGCTTTGGCTTTACCAGGAGATGTCCCCGTCGGCTCAGCTGATGAACCCAACACCTGAGTCAATATTTGCAAAAGGGAAATCCACAAAAGCCCCAGAGGAACCGCACAGGGATCAAAGCACCCGTCCAACCCAAAAGCCAGCGAGGTCTGCCCACAGCCCCGCAGCCACCGCTCCGCAGCCGCAGGGTCCACATCGTCCCCGTCCAGACACAAGCGCTCACAGCCCCAGGGCTCTGCCCACCCCCGCTGGATATTCGGTCCTTGCTGTGGGGTTCTGATGTCGGGGCTGGGGTGCCATCATTCCCCACACAAGAAGCCATTTATGAATAAATAATAACAAAAAAACCAGCTTCTCCTCAAATGCCCCAGCTTGCTCACACGGCTCCTCAGTCCTACAGCCAACCCTCCAGCCAAATTCGATGTTTATTTTCAAAGGGCTTCCCCACGTTGTTTGGAGACCTAATTCACCATTGCTGCGTTACTGCATTTTGTAACAGTCACGCCCTCTAGAAAAATTAAACCCCAAACCTCAACCACAAGCATCAGCTGAAGACAACAGGTATTTCTCCTCTGGCCTGCGAGCCTGGAGCAATTCTGTGCCATGCATAGCAGGACTTCAAAAGCCTCCGCACTTCAAAGCATGAAGCAAGATAACGCTGGTTTTGCTGATGCTGCCCACGCTGTTTTGTTGTACCCAGCTGCGGTTTCCAGGCAGAGCCCGGGCCTCGGTGATTCAGGGGAGAGCACGAGGGAAACCCGCTCGCAGGCAACTTGTATTTTTAGAAAGTTTGCACACATACAAATGGGGGCAACTAAGGAACCAGGCAAATTTGTGGTGGGGAAACAATGGAAAAATAACCCCCCTAAAACCTCTTGTGACTTACATCTCGCCAGGGGATGGAGTCTCGGACTCGTGAATCTCCCCCAGACATGAATTGAAACAAGGCTGATTTTATTGTTTTGGAACCACGTATCCGTTTCATGTTTTGAATACAGCCTTTCAAAATTGCTCAATAAAACCCACAAAACCCAGCCCGACAGCTACACACACTCACCAGCCCTGCCCTCGCACCATTAGCAGCCCTTTTCAGTCCAGATAATTAGCATTCCCAGTCCCTGGCTCCCTGCCTGCAAGGGGAAGGGAGCCGGCAGAGGAGCAGGAGCCGCTCGGACCTTTCCACCTGCCGAGAGCCCCGGCAGGGCGAGCTGCGGCTCCGGGGACGGGGGATCTGCCTGCTGCGGCAGGTGGAGCAGGAAACCAGGATTGCCGCGTCCCATCTAAGCGCGGTGCCGGGGGATTTCAAAGGTTTTCAAAGCGAAAGCAGGGGAAAAACAAATAACTCCTTGGAAAAGAGGCCAGGAGCAGTTTCGCAAGGACAGCGCTGCACTGGTAAGCAAAAAGTTAGTAAAGTCAGGCTATGGGTAATCGTCAGCCACTTTCTCCTTGATTTTTAGCTCCAGCAGAGATTTCAGGATGACAAGAGCCTCGTAAGCACGCACACCGCTGCCACAGCCGCCTGGCTAGGGTACTTACCCAGCTTCTCTACGCCGGAGCCCGGCGGACACTCGGAGTGCCTGATGCAGAACTCCATCTCCGAGTAGTAGCCCTCCTGGCACTGACAGACGCGGTTGTGGGTGGAATTGCACTGCTGTACCTCCACCTGCTTCTCCTCGCAGATGACATTACAGTACCGGCACTTCTCCAGGTAGTTCCAGTACTGCGTGTAGTGCAAATCCGGGCAGGGTTCGCACACCGTTGGTCCGTCCCTGGTGCAGTGCTGTGCCACGAAGGTCCCCGGCGGGCACTGCTGGCAGGTGAGCTTCTCGTTTGTCACAGCATCTTTCCATTGGTAAGTGGGTTGGGCGCTGCAGCCGAGCTCAGCCAGGAAAAGGAGGAGAAGGGCAAACATCCACTACAGCAAAGACAGCGCAAAGAGCCCTTAGCTCGTCCTCTCGCAGAGGCAGAAGCAGCAAACACGGCTGCTGTGTTACAGAATTCGTTACTGTTGTAGATGCAAGAAGTTATTCTCCCACCTCATGCTCTCCCCAGCCCCAGCAGCAAAGCAATGGTGATACCCGGGACCAGCCGCTGCCCCCCACGTGCTTCCCCATCACCCTCCGCTTGCCATCCCAGGTGACAAAGCATCCTTCCCAAACGATGCTTCTCAAACCAATTTTGTGGTGCCTTCACAACCCCATTTCTCTCCTTCAGCACTAAAAGCAGCTCTGGCACATCCTCCTCCTCTGTTCACCCCAGTCAGTTCCCCACCATTTGGAGTAAGACCTTTGCAGATCAAGAAGCAGAAGGGAGGTTTTCCAAACTAGCAAATACGTAGCGTGCTCCATAGGAACTGTTTTTTTTTGAAACCCAGATACTTGGTATAGGACCGGAGAATCCCAGAGTCCTGTTTATCCTCCCTTTCCTTTTCAAAGCACATGTGTCCAACCTTAAGAGCAGATGGTACGTTACCTTAGATGGATGCCTTAAATTCAGCACGTGGCAGGACAGCATAGCACCGAGGGCTTCCGAGCACCGCGATCAGAAACCTGGGGAGACAGAGAGGGTCCTCAGAGGCTGGCACTGGCTCTGAGGACAGCGGCTGGGTTGGAGCTCCCCTCCGTAGCAGCAGTGCCGATCCAGCCGTCCTGGTTTAAAGCAGAAAGAGAGAGAGGTGGGTAAGGACTGTTATGAAAGGCTGAGTTTTCTCCTCTGCTTTTCACGCAGACCTTCCTCCGAGGGAGATGCTGGCTCTCCCCAGTCTTACAGCGCGGCGGAGAACCGGCTCGCCGGTGGAAGGCTGTGGCCGTGCTCCTGACGCACTCATCGCCCCGACGTGCGTAAGCGCTCGGCAGAGGAAAGTCACCCCCGGCCAAGGAGGGAGCAGAAGCGGGCGAGGTGGCGGAGCAGCAACCCATCCCATCCCATCCCATCCCATCCC
>NW_009197621.1:0-9251 GCF_000690835.1 Fulmarus glacialis | reverse complement strand
CTTGGGCGGGTATTAAAAACGCGCTGGATGGGAAGTGCCAGTCCTGCAGAGGGCTGCCTGTCATTTTCCTCCTTTTTTTTGGTCTATAGAACCTCTCCCAAGAAACTTCCAGGGGCTCTTCTCCACGTTAAACGTATACAGAAGCCCTGGCAGGTTCACAACTCAGGTGTGATGCAACCAGCTACTAAGTATAAATTAGCAAAGAAAGGAATTAAGTGCCTTTGACGCTTAGGCTTCTTGTCCTACTCTACCTTTCATCATGTGTCGGAATGTTTTTATGGCACCATCATCCATAATTAAAGGATGACTTTGAAATCCAAAGAAATTAAATTTTCGTAACTAAAAAAGTGTTGAGCCAAAAATTATGCTGTCAGTTGGCTTTTTAAACAGTGATACAAATATTGGATAGGATTCCCAGGATTCTTTTGGTACTAAAGAACATCTCATTAAAGTTTCCAACACCAGTACATGAGGATATACGGCATCTCAAACAGCACCTCATAGTGCAATTTGACATCTCGCCTTACAAGAATTAATCATCTTTTTCCAGAAAGAGTCTTCCAGTTCAAGATTCAGATGTAGTCAGTGTCATTTTCGAATACTTACCTCTGCTAATGTCTTGACCTGCAAGTGATTATTGTTGTTACTATTAATTCATTTGCTAAACACACACATTTTTGCAAAGGTTGGTTTTTTGGAAAAAAATGTCTGAGAAGACAGCTATCTTCCCATTTTTCCTCTTTCCCCCCTTTTTAATGGCATAGCAAAAATAGGAGAAAAGGAAAAAACAATTTTTCTTCTATTGTGGAAAATTGCTTAACATTTTACTTCAAGTCTTTCCAAGAACTTGAATTTTTTTTTTTTTTTGATATTTTGAAAATGCCTGTGACTTCTTTTAAAAGTATTTAATCTCCTGACCATGTGTAGTTTTAGTTTGTAGGAGATGCAAACTTTAAAAACATGATGGTAGGATGTATTTTCAGCTCCAGAGGTTTGACAGACTAGTCCATGTCAAACTTCCACTGTCAATTTACAGTACAGAGTAAACATTGATTTAACTGCTCATAGATGTAAGCACTTACAAGGATGAAGGCATCTGGCCCAAGATTCTGCATACACCTTTGAAAGCAAGGGTTTGCCCACAGTTAGTAGTTTTAGGTATTATATTGCTCACTTGAATAAAAATCCTTGCATGAGTCTTGGTTCATCTAAAATAACTAGCTGCCCATCATAGGAAAGGAACATTGAAAAGCCCTGTTCTGGCAAACTTCTCTGGGGTTTAATACGTGCATAAGGTTGTATCTAGAATCAAAACTTTCTCTGTCGTAAAGGTACGGTGAATGACAGCAACAACCAGGGGAGGGGGAAACAGGGAAGCTGACTCACAAAATGACAATCCTGCGCAGAGAACTGAAGGATGCATTGGACGACGTGTCCTTGATTCTAATTGCCTGCGATCCAAGAAAGTAGTAGGGTTTTGTGGAAGGATACATGGAAGTCTGTTTGATACATGAGTGATGAGTTGTTGTGTAAAATGTTATGAAAAATGGAGATTAGCATGGGAGGAGGGGAAGGATTAGAGGGAAGGAACTAAAGGAACTGAAAAAATTAATAATGTGGTGTACTGAGAAGGAGGGAGAGATAAATGCTGTAAGAAAGGATCAGAGAGGGAGAAGGCAGAGGAGGACAGAAAAAATTATAACTAATAGATGAAATTACGCACTGCTGATGACAGACCTGTCCATCCGTGACTAGAAGACTCCATCCTCCAAGTGCGTTGGAGTAGTAGCTTGTGTGATGAACACGGAGGTGGCAGGCAGCTCCCTGGGGTCTTGCCTGCTGGTGGTGCAGCAGAGATCCAGGGGAAACATTTCCTGCTACACGCCAGCTCTGCGCAAGGTGGCAGTACTGGATGCACTGGCAGCCAGTAAGGTATTTCTTTAATTAGGCTTCCTTGGAGAAAATTGTGATTGATGGGTCTCTCACTGGTAAATTTGAGAGAATGTAATTTTCCTTCAAAGCAGGTTACCGAAGATATCATCCACCCCTACCCACCGAGCCCCTTGCAGCCAAGCAACCGTTTTGGTCTGTCCAAATTTCTTCTTTTCTTGAGCAGAAAGATATTTCAGAGTGCGGTAGGCCTCTGTATTGCAGCTCTGGTAGACCTCTGTAGCGCAGAGGTCTGGTTTCTGTGGAGGGGTTAACATGACGGGGCAGCAGATTTCAATAATACAAGAATAGAGAACGGGGGAAACTGTGGCTGATTGCTAGGGAAATGGCGCTGGTTTCTGAAGAAAGGATTAAGGATTTAGGAAGTAGCAGAGAGAACAGAGGCTAGTTTTGCATAGGACATAAAGAGCCACCATGGTTTATGCATGTGGAGGGGAGGCAGGTTTGACATGGGGGGGGCTACACCAAACACTGGGGAGGAGTCTATCTGCAACAGGGGCTGCAGCTCTTGCCTCTCCTTGCTGATAGCTGCTTGCTGCTGGTATGACACAAACTGAACCGTATGATTTTACTGATACTGTGAATATTCATGGCACCCCACTGGGGACAGTGCCTGTCCTGTTCCAGTTCCCACGCCCGCAGCCACATTGCTGCTCTTCCTGTGAGTGACTGCCGCAGGAAACCAGACACGCCTCTGGTAAGCCACAATCAAATCCAGCATCTCTGTCCTGCTTGGCTGATTGATATATCAGTGTCTTGCTGCCACTGTGTTTCAAATGCATAATGAATAACAAGAGCTGGGTGCTTAAGTGGTGCTGCCAAGTCTACTTTGGTACAGTGCCTTATTCATGATGAGCTGGCACATCATCAGCTGGGAACTGTCGTCCTGTGGAGTACAGCAGTATAAAACCTAGGCTTAAGCACAGGCTCTTGTTCCACCACTCCAGGCTATGGTCTGTTGACCATCAATCTGTCAGGTCATGGTATGGAGTCCACAGAAAAAAAACAGACAACGCCGCATATCGCATGGTGCTGTTGAATCGTTGGCGTTTCTGAAGGCAGGCGGTGTTCCATTAGTCCAGAAAGCTATAGGGATTGCTGCCGTTGCAGAAGACCCATGCGTAGTCATAAAGACATTTTGTAGTAATGCAAAACTGGCAGCCATTAGCCAGGCAGTCATGTCTCCTTCATTCTTGTCATCTTTTTCAAAAGCTTTAAATGATAAAATGTATTTTCTCCACAAATGGTTGGTCCAAAAAGAATTAAATCTTAGAAATTTTGATTGTGGTAATTAACAAAAAAAAAAAAGTAACCTAAAAATGGAAATAACTATAACTTGTGCCAATGCAGATGTTTATTTGATAAGTTAAATGTGATTTTTACATGACAAGAAAGAAAAAGGAACATAGAAGAACAACCAGAAGAAATGTTTGAAAGAAAGCAAGCGTTCTTTCTCTTATATTTATATGTAGTGCACCTGGATAGAATCAGTTTGAATTTTTCCATGATGATTTGGGTGTAAAACAATTCATTATCCACTTCAGTTTCATAATCCACATTAAGAAGGAAGCAAATCATACTAGAGAGAGCCTGTAGAATTAATATTTGGAAAGGAGCTTACATCTGTACTAGTCTGCCTGATGGATTCCATTGAACTGGAAAGATTATCTACAAAACTAAATTCCAAAATCTATCAACATTTTCCAAAATGGAACAGTAAATGCTTATTTAATACTTTATAACTTTAAAGCTGCTGGATCAAAATAGTTAAATAATTTCAAAGAGGTAAAAATCAATGCCCTAAGTTCATAGTCTTTAGCAAACCAATTTCCCTGTTTCATCATAGCGTATTTATCTGAGTACTCTAGAAGTGTACTGACTGTAAACATGAATGACTGTAAGACTTTGTTAACCCCATGATAATTGATTCTTTAACTTGTGACAATTGCTTCTTTTTATTTTGGAAATGAATGTTCAGCAAAAAATCCGGATTTCTACTATCTTATGTTAATGACAAAAATGATTACATCCTGGAAGATTTTTTGGTTTTATTTTCCTTTTACTATTTGACGTTTGAAAAAAGGAAGTGCGTGAATATATATATAGATGTGTGAACTTTGAAAATCCAAGCATGTACACAGAGCAAACATAAACCTTTAGCTTTGACACAGCATTTTTTGTGTGCAATAAGGGAAGTCCCAATGTTATCTAATCCTCTTACTGAACTAAAGCATTTATCAGCTTAGTAAAGTTGCTCTTGAACTAGAAGCTTCCTCTTCATTCTGGGAATGTTTTTGTAGTTGTCTGTTGTTCTTACTGGAAAGAGACTCCTCAGACTTCTCAGACTGGTTTGTCACTGGTTTTGTGACTGTTTCGTAGCTTTATTTTTAGGTACCCTACCTAGCTGTATAAGTAAATTTGCCATTTACAAATGTCATGTTTATTACTAAACAATTTAAAGCTTATTAAAATATTAGCTGAATTAGTTGTACTGGTTACCTTCATGTCTGGCACCAGTTTCCATGACCAGTGTGCCTCTTCTCTGCACTGCAAGAACAAAACTGGATGGGTAACTTCGATTCCTACTCACCAAATTCCTGATTGTTTAAAATCAAAATCCAAATTTCATTGTTAATTTAGGTGGTGAAATCTGCAACTGGAGAGGAACCCACTGGATAACGGTGGAATAGATCCGTTTCACCCTGTGACTTCAAAGTGAAGAAGTTACTAAAGGGGTATGCTGCTGCTTGATAATTCCCAGGGATAATGATTGCTCACCTCACATTTGCTCATTTTGGTTTTCCATTTGGAAAAGGAGTCTTGCATCACAAGTGCTGTAAATGTTAACCAGGTGATACCCACTCCCACGATCTGATTCTCTTCTTCCTTTCTAGTGGGATTTGATTTAGTGTTTACTAGAAAGCATTTTCTTCACTGTAAGAAACTGAAGAATAGAGAAATGTTTAACATTTCATTTTTTGTTTGTACTGTCCTTCTCATGTTGTCATATTTTGTTACTATAACAGAGCCCTTCAGTATCTGATCATGCTTGATACCATTAGAGAGGTTCTCTAACACATCTGGATTATCATTATGGAGTTTGTAGAGGTTGCTGTCCTCTCTCTATGGTATATGCAGAGGTCACAGACACTGTTGCTGGCATGACAGTGGGCTCTGGTTACCCTCTACAGCAGTGCCTCTGGATGTTAGAAGGATTTCCAGAGAACCAGATGTGTTCTGAGGCATGGTCTAGTAGATACTGGCTGGCTACACCTTTTAGCCCTTCTGGTGATGAAGGCAGCTTTGTAAAGCCAGGTGTTAACTTCAGTCACCGATCTGCTGTTTGACCTGCAGTCTTTAGAGCCACAAAAAGATTTTACACATGTAACACTGCATATTAAATACCAAATGTGACCAATAGACAAACTACCCACGAAAGGTATGCTACAATACGCTGTAACTACGACAACTAATCCCTGCAGTCCCAGGGAACTGTTGTTACCATGTGGCCCTGCGATACTGTATCGCCATTCCAAGCAGCAGGCCATAAGCTTTCTACTGAGTTTGCAAGGCCTCAGGGCTGAGGATTTTCAGGTCTGCTCTATCTAAACTTTTCTTGACCTGCCTGCAGCTTGGTGTTATTTAGCTTGTCTCTGGCAGCAATTTTGCTAAGTGATCGGTTTTCTATTGCTAACTTGTTTTATTTTTGTTATCTTTGCATGGTACCACCATGACTTTATGACTAATGTAATCATGTAGTGTGTGATAGCAAAAAATTATTAATTTTATATATAAGTCTCCTGGTTTCGGCTGGGATAGGGTTAAATTTCTTGCTAGTGCTGTGTTTTGGATTTAGTATGAGGAGAATGTTGGTAACACACTGATGTTTTCAGTTGTTGCTAAGTACCCTGCTAGTCCAAGGACAGCTCCCATGCCTGCTGACTGAGCTAGGTACACAAGATGGGAGGGAACATAATCAGGACAGCCAGCCCAGCTGGCTAATGGGGTATTCCATACCGTGTGACGTCATGCTCAGTATATGAATGGTAGGCGTGATCCAGGAAGTACCGATCGCTACCTGGTTATCGGTCAGCGCGGGTGGTGAGCAATTGCATTGTGCATCACTTATTTTGTATATTTTATCATTATCATTATTATTCTCTCTTTTCTGTTTTATTAAACTGTCTTTATCTCAACTCACGAGTTTTTCTCACTCTTACCCTTCCGTTCTCTCCCCGTCCCACTGGGCGGGGGGGGGCGCGGGGAGTGAGTGAGCGGCTGTGTGGTATTTGGCTGCCTGCCAGGTTAAACCACGACAATAAGCTCTGTTTCCCCTTTGGCCATAAACAACACTTTAAGTGTACCTGTCATTAAGCTTAGTCTAATCTGTATTCTTCCTTCAGCATACTGAGGGTAAATGCACCTTTTTATACAGTTCCATTGAGGTATTTGTTTGAAAACATGGGAGATGTGCAGCAAGAACAAATGTGGCTCTCCAAAGCTGCTTTCCTGTGCTTCAGAATCCTCAGGAAGGATGCAATTGTACTGTGTTTAAGCTGCTTTTAGTTCCCAATATGGAAAATATTTCCATGTTCCACTTCCATATGGAAAATGGAATTAGTTTCAGTAACTCACGCATTATAGAAACTCAGACTTGTCTCTAATGTCAGATTCAGCAATAAAGTGCATCTAAAATTATACACCACTAACAAAGCAGGGCATGTATTAAGGTTGGGGTAGGCATCAATCATTAAGTCAGTAGGCCAACAAGAGGAACAAAGGTGGAAAGATGAATTTCTGTACAGAAAATAATACATCATTTTCAAGTAAATTTGCAGGTAAGTGCATAAATGTTGTTCAGAGCATACAGCAGAATCCAGTAAAGCATTCCAGCTATTGCATTCCAAATGTAGCTCTGTGTCTTTTTGTTTTGAAAGGTATCCAGCACACAGAGCATGGGAACAACAGTTGTTGGCACTGTGATTCTGTCTGAACGGAACAGTTCTGCAAGTCAGGGGAATCAGGCAGATCTGACAGCCCAAGAGGGGGGAGGCTGCTGCAGCCCCATGCCTGCAGGTCCAACCAGTATGAGCTGAGCATGTATTCCTGGTAGGCACATGCACACAGAACTCATGTATACACCACATTATATACATGCATACACACACGGCCAGCCACACAGATGACACAGACAGACACGCGGAGTACTCACACGAACAGCATCAACACCTTCGTCCTATTCCTCTCTCTGGCTGAGCAGGATAGAGGTTCACTGGTGGGAATATACATACATATCTGTAAGGTGGATTCCTCCCGCAGCTGTGCTCAGACACTCACTCTGCCCACTAGCTGCCCCTGGATCCCAGTCTCCGACTCTAGCATCTAGACACATGAGCCCACGAGGTCTGCAGCCCCTCTCCAGTTGCTGGTACTGACACCTCCCTCGCATGCATAAACCCCACTTCCCCCACCCCCCTCCACCTAGAGCTGGCCAGAATTCCCGCACTCCCCCAGTACCAACTCCCCATCGCCTCTCCTTTAGAGACATACACACCCCCACACCCCCAGTGGGCCTCTCCCCTAGAGACTCCCCACGGCCAAGGTCTCGCTCCAGTTGCCACTCACTCCAGTCTCTAGTCACTGCACCATGGACACATGGGTCTTCCGACCCATGGTATGACTCCAGTTGCTGGCACTCAAGCCCACATATACACACACATGCATCCCAAATAAAGAGTCCCTCACCCATGGGAAGAGTCAGAAAGCAAATTAACAAGAGAGGACAGACTGCACTAACTGAGTGCGGGGCATGGCCAGACAAGTGCAACGACCAGCAACTATTGATATGCAACTGGTCCTTTTTATCCGCTTATCCCTCTATTGTCTCACACTTGTTCCTCCCCAAATCACTTAGATCTATCCCTTTTCCCACCTTTGGTTCCTCCCCTAAGCATCTCATAATAAGCCCTGTGCAATGCCAAAAAGCTCTTCCCCTGCATCCCATAACGTGTCCCACAGCACACCACCAGGCAGCAGCTCTCTCAATCTGAAAGGGGCTGTAGTGTTGCCTCATCCTGGTGGGCTTCAGACCTGGGGCTGAGGCTCTCCTGTGAGAGCCCTCGGAGGGGCCCAGGCACGGTGTCCCTTCCTCGGAGTCTTTTATTTGGCTTCCCACCTGCCTTGGGGCCTCTGTGCTGCTCTGCGCTTGTGGAGATGGGTCTCTGGTGGCCTGGTATCTCCTGTGATGTATTGGGAGCAGCAGGAACAGGGTGTTATTTGGGCTCCCCCACCTGCCATTGCCTCTCTGCAGGGGTGCAGAGGAGCTTTTATAATATAACCTAACATTCCACATCCTCCTTTCTGTGGGGTTCATGTTACCTGATTTTGGAAGGTTTGGACCCAAATCAGTGAATGAAACTGATGTCTGTCAAGCACCTCCACAGCAATGTGCTGTATCAACAGAAAACCCGATGGCTTCCAGGTAGGGGTCATGGTGACTTCTCAACCACCTGCTGCCATATGGCCCATAAAAACGTTAACAGCATAGAGAGCATAGGGGTTTGGGTGTCCTTCCCCTCCTTCAGTACAGATCTCTGGCACGTGCGTGCTGCCGTGGGTTACAGTTTTGAATTTGCTTTATATTCCACCCTGTAAATGTACTCGCTAGTAAACTGTTCTCACAATGGCTCCTTGGTTCTTTGGTAGATTAATGTCCTGAGTAATATTCTTATTTTGGGGTTGCTTTCTTCTGGGAAAGTAATGGCAGAGATCTTGTTAGGGTTGTGTTTCATAACGTAAGAAACATTATCACGGCAAAGAAACTGTATACCACACTATATTATCAGGTTGCATTCTCAGGTTATTGAATTGGAGTTTCATCCCTCAGCAGGATCTTTAAGTGGCAGAGAACAGAGCTATTTAAATAAAGTTGCTTCTTTGTCTCTGGAGAAGCAGCACACAGCTCTTGGGCTTTGCAGCCATCCCGGATGCTGTGTAATCAGGCACATTTCCAGTCCTTTGACGCGGGTCTTCCTCCACCTAAGTAGACTTCATTATGCAAGCCATCCGTTTGGGGAGTGGACATGATTTTTTGTGTTTCCGGTTAAAAAAGAAAGAAAAAAAAAGCAAGCAGCCAGGCTGCCTGCGCTCCCGCCGAACACGCTTTTCCCGAGAAGGAGGGCAGCGGGCGCGGCGGCGGTGCCCGCTTTCGGTTTTGTTTCCCGAGAGCCCGTGG
Organism: Fulmarus glacialis; assembly: GCF_000690835.1. Lineage (NCBI taxonomy): Eukaryota > Metazoa > Chordata > Aves > Procellariiformes > Procellariidae > Fulmarus > Fulmarus glacialis. Next base: position 67 of record NW_009197621.1, on the reverse strand, counting down.
CTTTCAGGGATGGGAAAGCCGCCCGGGGGGGCTCCCCGGCCCGCTCCGGCGGCGGCGCTGGGAAGGG
>NW_009197620.1:683-1655 GCF_000690835.1 Fulmarus glacialis | reverse complement strand
GTTCAGGGTTACCCTCCCTGGATGCACCTTTTTCCACCCAAAAACATCACCTCAGTGAGAGAAAAGCAAGATTTGGGCTGGTTTGCCTGAGCCACGCACGAGAAACCTGTGCAGGGGAAGGCAGCGATGCTAAGGGCTTCCCTACGGACCACCGCCCTGCTCTGACCCCCGTCCCATGTCCCCAGGTCCCTTTGGGTGACAGTTTTCACACCCTGCACATCGCCGCTCCCACCTCGCCTCGCTGTTAACAGCATTTAATATTTAGCTGTTAATATTCCCCTCCAAAGGCCCCGTGGATGCTCTCTGGTTCCAAAGCCGGACAAGCCAAGCATCCCCAATGTCCCCACTGGACCCTTGGCCCACCATGGACACCCCAAAATCCCTCGCCACCCCATTTCCCACCCCATGTCCAGTGCCACTAGATGGCATTTGAACACCGCACACCCGGGACCCACCAGCATCGCAAACGTTTCCACGCCTTGGGTACAAAATCCTCCCGTTTCCCTTTAATCTCTAAACGGCAGCTCATCACCTGCCCCGGTTTAATTTCTCTTCCAAGAGGAGGAGAAAAGCACCAAGCCAAAATAAGCCAAAAATCTGCTTAAAAACGGGGGGAAAGCCCAGAAGCTGCAAAGCAAGTTGGTTTTTTCCTGTAGAGGGCTGTTTCCTATGGAAAATGTGGCTTGGGCTGCCCCCAAATAACATTTTTGCCCTGCCTGCAAGAGAAAAAAAAAGCCAATTCTTTGCAGAGCCCCTGGGTCTCGCAGCACCCTCCCCGGGTAGCACCCGCTGGGATGCTTTGCTGGCTACGAGAGACCCAAAGGGTGGTGTAAAACCTGGAGACCTGGATGAGCAGCCGGACGCCATCCCTGGTGCTCCGCACGCCGGCTGTGCGTGTCCCCTGCTCCCCCCCGGGCTCGCTGCAGCAGCGGAGCAAAGCATCGCCCAGCAAGACCCTTGGCCAAGGGGCAC
>NW_009197620.1:294-570 GCF_000690835.1 Fulmarus glacialis | reverse complement strand
AAAAAAAAAAAAAAAAAAAAAAGCATCAGGATAAATACACCCCCCCCAGGCTGGAAAAAACAGCTGAGACCCCCAAGCAGCATCCCCCAGGCAGGCATCGCCGAAGCACGGCGTGCTGACCCCTCCCCGGCTCTCCAGGGAACGATGGTGCTGATAAAAAGGGGCAGCATCGGTCCTTGGGGACACGGATAATTCCTTAACGAACCCCTTGCTGGAGCCGAGGCATCTCCACTCAGGGGAGAGCAGACCCGTCCCCCCCCTGGCCCCCACTTTCGC
>NW_009197620.1:0-205 GCF_000690835.1 Fulmarus glacialis | reverse complement strand
TTTCAAGCTCCGAAAGGGGTATTACAAAGAACAGACAGGAAAAAAAACAACCGGAAAGCTGTTCTCACACGGTAGTGACGACATCCCTATAGGATGGAGGGGGACGATGGCCGAGGTGGCAGCAGCACCGACGCGGCGACACGATGCGCCCCGCGCGCCCCGGGGTCCCCCCTCGCCACGGCAAAGCTGCTCACCCACGAGCTGT
>NW_009197619.1:0-3942 GCF_000690835.1 Fulmarus glacialis | reverse complement strand
GGGGGACCCGCCCAGCGGGAGGCCAGCAGCCCCAGCACAGACACCAACGGTCGCTCTCTGCTGCACCTCTTCCCTGCGTGAACCTTCCCCACTCTCCACAATTTTCAAAGAAATAAAAATGAAGTCCATGCAGATCCCAAGTGGCTCTGCAACCGGCACCCCTGGCTGTGTCACCGTATCAGCTAACTACAGAATCCCCCGCTGTTCAGGACGCCTGCGCTCAATCAGTGACCAGGCCGGTGATTTTAATCTGGAGTTCGGGCATGATTTAAACTTATTTATTTTCCATTGAATACATTTAGGTATAATTCCCTCTTTTATCTTAATTAATATCAGGAAAATTACGCAGTTCCCTTTTCACAAAAGGAGAAAGAGCAGCATTATGCGGGAAAATGCTTGTGGAAACATGAAACCTCAAACTTTTACCTCGGGTAAATTAGCATGACTTTACTGAAGCTAATTGAGTTATCCCTAAATTATGCACAGAAATCAAAGGAGGTACTTTGCTCTCCCCAGAAGGTCCTCTTTAAAAATGCATTACTTTTCGTCATTTCTAGGCTTCTAGGCACAGGAATGCATTTTTCCGTGATGTGGTGCATGTCACATCCTGCTCACCAACCCCAGCAAGCTCGTCAGAAAGGAGCTTAACAAGAGAAGGAAGGGGAGGACGCACAGGAGAGCCCATCGCCCGAGCCCGAGCAGGCTGGATGCGTCCCCGGGTGTCACCAGTGCAGGGAGCGGCACCCGGCCACGATTCCCATTTACTCCAGGTCTGCCACACGTTGCTCCTGCTGCTCAGATGCCCTTAGACTGACACGGGGAAGTGAGAGACCGGGACAGACAATCCCAGACAGGGCTGCTCCTCCCGCAACACCCGCAGAACCCCGCTCGTCAGCTGCTACGGGACTGCAGCGGAGCGGGGAGGAGAGCCACCCCTGCCCAGAGGGACCCTTTGCAGGGGTTTGGGATGGGGTATGAGCCTTTCTCATCCTTTGCTGTTGCAGGGGATCGAGAGGGGTGAGGGGACAGCCCACGCTTGGAGATTTGGCAGATTTTTCATAGTTTTTCATCTGTTTGTGTTTGCTACAGCAAAAAAAGAGAATAATGTACCCCACTGCAAACCAGCACAGCTGAGACAGAGATGATGACAGAGGATTTTGCTAGGTGGTTTTTAACTTTTGTTTCACTCTGAACTGAACAAGAATCAATCTTTTTTCTTCAAAATTATTACTGGGGAGCCCGAGCACCTCAGGCTGCCAGGGGGCCAGTATCACCGTCAGTCTGCACAGCGCCAATGGCAACAGAGCAGTGCAGGTCCCCAGCATCCGCAGAGGGCTGCCAGCACCCCGGCTTCACACAACACCCCACATTCCAGGTCCCCGCAAAACCCGTAATCCTGGGGCAGGTCATTCCGAAACTTGTCCTAAATGTAAGAAAAAGTCATCAAACTTGAAACACTTTGAGCAGAGCATTTTGTATTCCAAGCAATGGCATTTTTTAGCAGAGAAGTTGACTCAGAAAACTTCCAAGGTATTTCCTGGTACAGAGGCTGCCTGTTAGTTACAACTGCAGGAAACACCCAGATGGGGACAGCCGGGCAGGTCCCGGTGCTGGCAGAGGGGACAGTGGGGGCAGGTCCTGGTGCTGGCAGAGGGGACAGCGGGGCAGGTCGTCCGGGGCCTGGCGGAGGGGACAGCCGGGCAGGTCCCGGTGCTGGCAGAGGGGACAGTGGGGGCAGGTCCTGGTGCTGGCAGAGGGGACAGCGGGGCAGGTCCCGGTCTTGGTGGAGGGGACAGCAAGGCAGGTCCCAGTCCTGGTGGAGGGGACAGCAGGGCAGGTCCCGGTGCTGGCAGAGGGGACAGTGGGGGCAGGTCCTGGTGCTGGCAGAGGGGACAGCGGGGCAGGTCCCGGTCTTGGTGGAGGGGACAGCAAGGCAGGTCCCAGTCCTGGTGGAGGGGACAGCAGGGCAGGTGGGCAGGTCCCGGTGCTGGCGGAGGGGACGGCGGGGCAGGTGCGGTGGGCCCTGGCTGTGCCCACCAAAGGACCGATGGGATGGGCTGCTCAGCAAACCCGGCTGCGTGAAAGGCGACGCAGGTTTTGGGGCACCAGCAGTGAATTGCTCCAGGAGCGGAGCGCCCTGCCTGACACCACCCACGGCGGCAACGCGTGGGCAGCTGCCTGCGCCTCCCGCGGCTGCTGCGGCCAGAACGCCACCCGAGGCCAGGAAAGGATTAGTCGGGGAGGAGATCCTGGACAGCCAAGGATTTCAAACCACCCTGAATAAACCGCGCAGGAGAGGAGAGGTTTCTGCAACCCCCCTGTAAGATGGGTGAGAGCGACTGGCTCCTCTGAGGCAGGAACACAAACCTCTGCCTTTGGAAATCGTGCCACAAATGCGGCACTTTCTGTGGCTACTGTAAATGTACCACCACCATCTGCCAACGTTACAACTTCTTTTGCTGATGATTGTTTTTTCTTTAAGTTTTATTGTACTAAAGAAAGCAACAGAAAAGCAAAAGCAACTTACTCTTCCCACTGCACTGAAGACTCTGAGATATGCAAATACTTTTTCATGCGCTTAATTTCTGCTGCAAAGAACTGATTGAATTTCTAATTGAATTTCTTTCAATAAGAAAGCCTTTTACCGAAAATAAAATTTTATTTTAAGGAATCCAAAACTTTTTTTTTTTTTTAATTTTCAGCTTTGATATCAAAGTTCTCCCTCTTCTCTCTCTTCTGCTTTCTGCTCCTGTTTAATTTTGTAACTAAAAATTGGGTGGGAGGGATGGAGAAAAATAAAGTACTTCAGTTTTCCAGCACGGGGACGGACAAGAGCAGAGCAATGCTGTGGGCTGCACTTTCAGTGCTCACAGGACTGACAATCATTTTCAAGTTAGTTTGCCACTCAGCAGTTCAAGTACCACTGATTTTCTGAGCACGGTAATGTTACATCTCTCCCAGAAACAGGACTTTCAAGTCTTTTGAAAGATACATGCCTTCTATATATTGCACTTACGCTTTATTGCCAGGATTGCACATTTTACTCATCAAAGAGACTTTTTTGTGGTAATAATGGTGCTACATTTACTTCACGTGTACTAGCTAGATGTTGCAGTAGGGGAGGAAGGTTAGCTCCTTCCCTGGCTGGGATGAGCCTTTTCAGCCGGTGCTTCACCCCTGGCTGCCACAGATGCCTCTGAAAGCTTTGCAAGTCACTGAACTGCTTCAGAGCTCAGTTCCTACTTAAAAATCCCTCTTCTGCCAGTTTTATCGATCTGGCTGCAAGCTCTTCAGAGCAGCACTGTGTGTGCAGCACACACTCGATGGCACGTGGTGAGTGAGTGTCCACCCCCTGCTCCTGGTACAGGTAGGGCGAATGCAGATCCCAAATCACTGGCACAGCCCTGCCGAAGCTCCGTGCCACAAGCCTGAAAACCGTCACCTGGGGAGGTCTGTCCGTCTTCAGGGGCTGCTGCACCCGTCCCAGGTGCTGCTCCCCACTCTGCCCCCCTCTCCATCGCACTCGGTGTGGAAGAGGCTTCTCCTGCACAGACGCCGCTCTGCATTGCTGCCTCTCCTCAAACAAAACGCGTGTGCTCCTTTGCACTTCACCACCCAAGGAGCTGCCAAGCGCCGGCTGGAGGGCGCAGGGGAAGCCATCGCTCCTCCTCCCCTTCTCCACCACACTTCCTCTGCCCACGGCGCCACGCGAGCTCTGCCTCCAGCCCCACTACTGCGCTGAGACACTAACGAGCTGGGAGTCAATACTGGAACTGACTGGAGACAGCGACTGACACTGGCCCGGCACGACTGATGAGACTGACTGTCACATCGGCATTCATCAGGAACCGCCATTTCAGAGGGGAGACCGGTGGCCGAGGCCCAGCTCCCTCACTGCCGCTCAGCTGCCCCGGCTCACGTGCTCGGCCACCACCACGCCGC
>NW_009197618.1:12178-14233 GCF_000690835.1 Fulmarus glacialis | reverse complement strand
GAAGGAGATCAGGTTGGTCAAGCAGGAAATGTTGTAAATGTTCCTACCAATAATGTTCTGTGGCTAGTTCCTAAGATGCTATCTTTCTATTAAGCTGTGAAGGGTCACCTAGGTACTATGTGCACAGAATGGCTTTCAAATTTTCCATGATTATCCTACGCACTCTGCTGATTTGCTGCTTGTGAAAGATGTCTACTCCACTGCCATCTGGCAAAAAGTCTGAGGTTTCTAAATCAGCATTTGCTTCAAGATCTGATGAAGACAAATAAAATTTCACCAAAAAAAGGTGTTTAATTACATTTATTTCTATTCTTTTTAAGCAAGGGTAGATATTTTGGCTTAGTGGGGAGAGATTAATAGAAAGGATTTCTTTGGAAGGTTTTTTCCCACAAGAACACATTCTTTTCAGGTTTAATTTGTGATTGATTTGAAGGGCAGAGGTTGCAGATATTTTAATTTCAGCTTGCTGATTACACTTGTTATGCAGATGGTGAAGATTAGAAGAAATCATTTTGTGAAAATGAGATTTAAAATAAAATTAACCAGACAAGCTTTTCAATAGCTGCAAAAATTTTGTCAGTTATTCTCTAAATATCACACTTGCTTTAATTATATCTCACACTGCAGTGCTTCAGTCATCGTTAAATAAAAATGGGAATGCAATAGATGACAGTACATATTCCAGAGTTCTTAGAAGTGGAGGAATCCATGGAAAGATTAGGAGCTTTGCCTTATGTGACAGCAAACAGAGACTCCACCTGGTGTAAGAATACAAACATGAAAGGCTGCTGCTAAAGGAACGAGGACACACTATCATCCATACCCAAAGACAGGAAAAGAAAGACAAGACAGGAAGTAACAGACTTAAATTGCAGCATGGAAACTTCAGGTGGACATTAGGCAACACCTTTGCACTCAAAAGATAATGAAGGACTGGAAGAGGCTGGCAGGTGAGTGTGTGGAGTCTCTACAGTCCAACCTTAGTATGCACTTTCTTCCATCAGCAAATCAAGCTGAGTCCTTCATTGTACCTGTAGTAGTAGCTGACAAAAAGACTGTCAGGAAGATCTCAAAGGTATTATACTCTTACCAATTTCATGAAAAAAATGGCCATATAGAGTACCTGCAGTAAGAGGAAGGCTACAGCATAAACTCATGTTTGCCAAGACCCAGAAACAAGCCTTAAGAACCATTGGAAATTCTCTTTACCTGTTTTCTCTGCTGTTTTTAGTTTAGGCAACAGTTTGTCATAGAAAGGCTTTCTAAAAATCTTATAAACCCTTCACAAAGGCTTTTCCTGTAAACTTAGTTATGACTTCAGAATTAAACCATGGCATGAAAGTTAAATAGGATATCTCCCTGTGAAAGCTGCAAAGGGCATTTCTTTGAACTGCTTTTAATACACAGTGCCCTTTGCTGCTTTTCGTCACTGCACCCGAAGTCAAGCATTTTCCTATAGTTTCTTAATTGTTTTTTTCTGTCATGTCTATTTCATTCACTTTTGGATTTATACATATGCACGTTTACACGTACATGTATTTACATTCGGGGGGGGAGAGAGGTTCGGTAGCCTCATTTGTTAAGAAAATGAGGCATAGGTGTCCACAATATTTGTTTGTCCACCCCCCCACAGCTTTTGAACCAGTTGCCCAGTGTAGATTGGCCAACCAAATCTGACAAAGGATAAAGACTCTCTAAAATATAACAGTTCTACAGTTTTATATGAAAATTAATAGCCAGATAAAAGACAGGCTACAGGGTGAACTCATGTTTATCAAGTCCCAGAAAAATCACTTAGGATAAAAACGCGATAAATGCCTGGAACCATGGAAAACCTTTGGCTGGAGTTCATATCTTGATGCCAATGAATTTAGCTATGAGACAAAATCCATAGGAAAACCAAGCTTCAGTAGTTCTGCTGCTCACAGTAGTACTTGTTTTACTGACTACCTTGTAATATTTAATATTTTTGCTACTTACTTAGTTCTCTGATTTGTCTTTTTCTGGCTATCTATCTCTAGTATCTGATCACTTTTTTTTTGAAATTTGCTCATC
>NW_009197618.1:0-12159 GCF_000690835.1 Fulmarus glacialis | reverse complement strand
AAAAGAATTTTAATTACTGAAGAATAAATATAGGTTTTTCCTGGAGGCGCCTTAAAGCCAAATATTTCTTAAATTTTCTGGTGGCCAGACTAAAGCAATGCTCTTCCAACATGCCATACAATGCAGTAGTTCTAAAACCCAACTGAATACTTTAGTATGACTTTTCAACACATTGATTCATTGACTGAAAAATACCATACTCCATGGTCATACATTCTAGCTTGATCAGAGAAAGGCTATTGAGTCTTTGTCACAAAAGACAGTAAAGTCTTAGTAAAATTCAGTTGGCATGACAAGTGAGACAACAATATATTCTCAAAATATATGATTTTATCTTTTCTTTACACCTTTTTAATTAAATGTCAACTTTTGAAATAATTATAAGGGCTTCTAACTGTAAATTGGAGCTGGTTTTGCAAGTAGTCCTACTTAAGCCAGAGCGCTTCTGTGGAGTCATTTATTCCGTTCAGCCAGATCAGATCCTGAGTTGGGTCATACACATCTGCTGATAACAGAGACTATAAACTCTGAAGCTTTTAATGCATTCAAAGTATCAGTGTCAAAAAATGTGTATTAGTATTCACTGTTATTGATATCTGCTTCAAAGATTCAACAATGAAAGAATGCAATAAAGTTCCTGAATATTTAGGAACAAGGTTTTTAAATTAAACATTTTTCTTTCCACTTAGATGTTCAAAACATGCAACTAAATAAAAGCATGTGACATATGGCAATTTTTATCTTATCTCAAAAAAATATTTGAGAATTTACATTTATTTATGTAGATATATATCACATTGTATTTTTTTAAATAAATCACCAACAATTTTTTTAAATAAATCACCAACAACTTAATCTAAATTAGACTCTCGTTTTCTAAACATTTTTAAGAAGCCAATATCAGTAAAATAGTCAGGAATAACACCTGGAAGATGAGCTTTACTAGTTAGAGGATTAAGGCAGAGTTGAATGGCTCCCTTTGTGAAATAACAGCCTTGGTTCTCTAAAAACACAGATTGCTGCTTGCTACTAATGGGTGCCTTGAGTAGCATTACAGCAAATTGCTTTCCTTGATGGCATAAACTGAATACACAGAAAACACGAACACTTAGTTAAAATGTTAGCACATCAAAAGTCACTAAAGGAAAATAACTGTTTTCCAGAGAAGGGCTTTGTATGATCATAATTGAAGTATTTCTGTTATAGTGAACTTGTGCCATTTAAAATGGGAAGCAGAACCAGATTTTCTCCCGTCATGCTGATTGCGTAGTCATTCTGCAGCAGAGCAAAATGAACATTGACTGTGATTAAATCACAATGGCAGGAATAAATTAACTGTTGGCCATCAGGCTGCAGGATCCAGTGTGGTCCCCAACAGAAGTCTAGAGAGCTCTAGCCCTTGCCCCAATTTGGACTTCCAGATACAACATCTGCTCACAGCAATAGGGTTATCAGACTGTTTTGGTTACACCTCTTCCTACCTGACTCACCTCACTCAGCTTGTATTGTACCTGCACTATGAGATTCTACAAGGGCAATGCAGTACGACAAGAGGCTAATATTTTTCAGGAGATGATCTCATACCAACTGGCTGAACTCTTTCAAGGAACAAGTTAACTCAAAGGAATTGCAGAACATATTTTAGTATAGTAGTTTAAACCTCTAACATTGCATTGACACAGCATGAAGTGCACGGCAATGAAGATTCTGGCCCTTGAGCTCAGACTTGGGTTTACAGGTTTTCATAACCTGTTTTTTCACAAGGATAAATCTCTATATCCTGTGGATACAGTTTATGGTTGTCTTTTGTTTCAAAGAAGGAAGTCAATGGTTCCCAAAGTCATAAATACAGAAAAAAAAATCTGTTTGGCTTACTGTAGATCTCAATATAAACGAACTATCAGCAAGGCTGTGCATGAAAACACTCTAATAACTTCTCAGACACGTGCTTTTATTTATAAAGTATATGACAGAACTCTGTAGCTGTCCTAGTGCAAGTAATTTAAATAAAATGAGACTTAGAACATATTAGGAATCTTTCAATGAAAAGTAGAACATATTTTGGCACCTTGGAATAGAGTTAAAAAAGGCCCAATTAATCCACCTCTCACTGCAAATTTGTTTCCTAATGGAAGTAGACACAGATTAAAATTCTTTCATAGAATAAATCAGTATCACTCTATTGGATATAACAACAGTGCAACAACTTATCTAAAAATCTGGGCCTGCAAAATATTTAAAATGTATGTAGTCCTTTGCCTCGATTACCAACAATAGTAACAATCAAGACTTCCAAGTATATACACTCTGGATATAATTCTGCAGTCACATATGTATAGAGATTCACACAGAACAGTCAGTTTCACCTTAAGCAGTTTGCAGTCCAAATCACTTTCTCAAATATTAGATCAAGGCTAGAGCATTTGGGCAGCATGTTTTAGTTGTTTTCTGGATTCCACTTGGAGTAAAGAAAAAAATATGGAAACATTTCAATCAGTTGGTCTCATATTGTTAAAAGATTACAACTTATCCTTCTTTCCTGACCACTCCATTAGGTTTTGGTGATGAAAACCATTACTACTCCTCTCCTTTCCTGTCAGCTGCATCAGCAGTAATTAATCTCCACTGACTGAAGAGCATAAAGGTAGCCTGGTGCTTTTATCACCATTTTTTCCCCCTGCATTATAATGATTATGTATCAAAAAAGATGCCAGAGAACATCTTTAAGTAGGAGAGGATTCAATCTGAGAACTTCTATATCTAGTTCAATGCCAGGTCTTACTATCTGGCAGTATTAATTAGAGAGGGAAAAAAAAATAACTCTTGGTTTATGTAGCTCTCCTTAATGTGTAAGATTGTAACCACATCAATGAATGGTGAAATGAGCTGCAAAGTACAGCACACCTGTCCTATCTAATGCATGATAGAGGTAAGCTTTCTTTAATACTAATATGTTCCACGGCCCTTTATGAAGTTATTTGAAGCCACAGAAGAATTTGCAGCATCTTCTCTGAGGACAAGTGTTTTAATTTAGTGATTATTTTTAGAAGACAATTTATATAATGATATTTTTAACAAAATGACTAATACAACAAGCATATATTCTTTTCTATACTATCATCTTCAGCATAGAAAAATTTCCTCAAAAGTCTGGTCTACACTGCAAAGGCTTATTGCCAGAAACCTCCTTTTGTCACTAAAATTATAAATACAATTCTGATGTAAGCTAGTAAAGCCCAGTTTTTGTCTCGTCCAAATCAAATCTACTTTCCCAAACAATAGAATTCTCTCAGCCAACATACAGACACTAAAAATACTGATGACAAAATAACACTGGCTCCCAGTGTTATTTATATAAGCTCCCAGCTTCTATTTGCAGTCAGAGACAGTCTTCTGAGTCCCATCTCTGAGAAGCCCCTCAAACAACTCCATCATTAATTTCTATTACATTTAACATAACAATATTCGTCAGTTGTCATAGAATATTTCACATAAAAATTCAGATAGATTTTTGTTAAAGTTTATTTTTAAATAATCAAAAAGTTTCAAACTGTGGATAGCACCTCTTCCAGTTACAAACCCATCTAATGAGTCTGGATTTTGTCAGCAAAACAGCCAAGTATGCATAGGAACATAGCAATGTCCTGTCATACAAGATCCATTATAGTACATTTTTTGTAAAGGATGGCCTAGTGCAGCCGTTTGACACACAAAAAAATTATCACAAAGGAAATAGTTCCTGTTGGTCAGCTTAATGCCAGGAACTGCTCACATGCAACTGTCCACCTGCAAATTCTACACTGAAGTACTGCTTAACCAAAAATTAGGAAATCCCCCATCTTTCATTGAAAGGGAGGCTGTTGTGATTTTCCTTAGATTAATGGCAAGAAACTGCCAGGTAGAAACACGCACACAGTTTACTGTGGAGCAGCTGACCCATGTTAATTTGTTATACTATGGTAACCTGCTTGTGTATCACAGACTACAGACCTGAAGTTTATTAGTGCAGAGACTAACGAATGAGGACTAGGAACTACAACACTTGCCCTGATCTGTGGTTAAACAGAAGGTTTCAGTCTCTCTCTAGCCTGGTCCACACAGGAATTATTTATGGATATAAACATGTCAGTACCAGTATCAGTGATAATTTTTACAAATGTATGAGTACATATCATAAAATGGATACAGTTATGCCAGCATTAAAATGCTTCATAGTTTATTCCCCCCTGCCCTCCTGGTAAGGAAAAATGTGCACCAAATGAAACACATTTATACAAGCATTTATCCACGCATGCCAAATGTCTGTTAATAGGTGATGTAAAGGACGCTATCTTGACCTGCTTCTACTTTTAAGTTGCAGTTGTGAAGCAGACGAACATGAAAAAAATGAAGAAAAAAGATATGAAGAAAAACTATTTTTCAAAGGGGTTTTGTCCAAGACAAATAAATTATCAGTATAATAGAAGAAGAAAATTGATGACCAAAAAAACACCAAAACCCAAAATCCCCACAAAACAGGCTGGAGTTAAAACCAGCAGTGAATATTGAAATAATTTTATTTATTTCAGTAGAAGGCCTTCAAAATTATAATTTAAAAACATGTGAAAAGCATTCTTTCCCGGACGGATTTACTGAAGACACGGTTTCAGGATTTCAGGTCCAAGCATCAGTCAGGAGAAAAAAAAAGAGATTAACAGAATCAAGGCGTCATCTAGCGGCTAATCTTTTAAACACACAGTTAAGGGGAGCATCCTGTGGTTTTGTTATCTGAGTTTCCTGTCCTCTTCACAAGACTCAAACCAAAAAATAGTCATTATTGTAATTTTATATCTCCACAGTAAATTCTTATAATTTTTTTTTAAGAACAGAACTATTAAGAAAATACGTGTAGTCTAAACCACATCACAACTTTACAATTGCTTTTACTTTGAGGGGATTAAATTTCAGCTACAAACTAGCTACATATTATTAAAATTCATCAGTTTTAATTTAGATAGTCATATAAAAATAGTACATATCCATTTGTGATAGGAGAATTCAAAGTGCCTCTTCATAAAGGATATAAAACCATGTGTAGGTGGTAGTTATTATCACTAATTGAAGGGAGGGGGGAAGTTGGCTATGTATTAGAGAATGGTAGCATTTCCAAGGATAGTAGCGTAAGAGGAGTTGAACCAGAAACATCTAGGATTAAAAGCCTAAACTTTTTAGCTTGAACTAAGACTCTATATTGATCCTCACTCATCAACAGATTATATACTTCATCTTTGAGAGTGAATTTGTCCAGAAGACCTGAATGCTGCAAATCCTGTGTCAGGTTCCATTTATGTAATATATTGACAAAGGTCTGAAAAAGAGACATTCAGAACTAAAAACATTAATTGCTATAGTCTGAGTTTAAAAATTCAAACATTGGACAGAGATGGTTGTGATAGCTCGCAGTCTTCAGACTAGATGAAGAGGGTACATAGCACACACTGTTAATATTGAATTACATATATGACTGTACCTCTGAAAAATGTAATGATTCAGGTTCTACCAGAAATGGGAAAAGAAAAGAAACAGTTTGTATAGGACTTTTATATATAAATACATTGCTGCATTTGCCTCTGGCAAAACATTATTTATGTGTGGTTATTATAAAAGAGCAAGGATAAAATCTAATACAGCTTTCATCACTGCCTGCTCTCCTACATGAATAACTTGCTATTATGTCATTGTGAAGAAAAAGCTTCAAATACAAAGACATACGTTCAGTGCTACAGAAATGCCATACAATTCCGTGATTGCTAATTGTTTGAACTACAATGCAAACTGAGAAACCATGTAACTATGCAGCTCAAATCACAAAGATAGAGTGGTCTTATCCTTTCCAAAAAAAAAAACCACAACTACAGAAAACAAATTAAAAAAAATAAAAATAAAATTTTACAAAAGCCCCAAACCTGTTGACAGAGCCACTTTCCATTTCACAGGCATATCTTGTGAGAATGGTTCTGGATTACAGTGACATTTTGGGTTTCTAAAAGCTTCTTCTGACACCCTGTGAAATTAGCCTGACTTGAAAACAAAACTACCCTTAGTAGCAGAGTTTTGTTTTACGTGCCTAGCACACCATGAGCCTGACCTGTATTTGAGCCCGTGGTGAAACAACTGCTATCAAACTATAAAACTAAAGACTGCTCATAGCAGAGCATTAGGTGATGCAGGATGAGTGCCTAAGCAACAGGATCTTAGTAACAAGAATGACAGCTACTCTTTAACCTCAATTTCCTTCCCTTTGTTTGTTGAGAAAATACACAACTGAAAGATACTGTCTTATATCATTGCAGTTTTAACATCATTACTGTTCCTTTGAAACAGATCCTAATGTAGAATATTTAGATATTAATACTGCTCAGTTCATTTTAATTAAATAAATGTGCTTTGACAGTTTGATTCTGTATTGTCATGTACATTGTATATGCAGATGTTACACCAGGGGCTGAAACCTCATCTCTGCATCTGGAAAACACAAAACTGCCTGATCAAGAGAAAACAAACAACTTTGTTCATTCACAAGCTATAGTCAATTATCAAAGCCTGGCCACTGACCTTTCACGTTTACTAAGTGTCCATAGTGCTGTTCTTAAACTGCCTTTTATTACCACTTTATATCTGAATAAAAAATAACTCTATGTCAATCTTGTCTAACATTAATAGAAAACAAATACAGTATTTTCAGTTTTCCGGAGTGCTGGCAACAGATCGTTCTGATGATTGGTAGTACTATTCAACAAACATTTTTTGGAAGCTTCTGGAAAACCCTATGCTGAATCATTTCCCAAGCACACGCCAACTCTGTGGTCAGCAGTGATAAGGTAATAATATACAATAGCAATTAAAAGTGAAAATAAATTAATGTTTGTCCTGAAATCATGAATATTGCTATAGAAATTTTTAAGTAGCTATTGGACTGATACTCCCCAGACAAGAAGAAATAATTTTATAGGTTTTCTAGTTCATGTTATCTCAATACTATATTCAGGGCAAACTAAACTGCTTGCTGAATCAGATCTCAGAAATATTTTGACAGATAGGTTTAAAGAAGAGCAGAGAAAATGGAAAAAGTTTATCTGAAGCCTCAAAACTCAGTAAAAGAATATTAATACCAACATTCAGCTATAGTGGAAGGCATTGTAAATCTGATAAAAAAAGAAATTACATGCTCTAAACTTGGAATACCTCGGAGGATATATACTGCTGCATTCCAAACCACTTCTGTGGTTTCAAGGCCTGCCCTTTTGCCACTGATCTTAATGGAAGTGGAATCATGCCAAAATTGTGACTATGGCGTCCAGAAAGTAAAACGCGAAGAAGCAAGTGTTAATAAATCAGAAGCACTAGCAGGTCAATCAAGATCAGTCCTGCTATGTGATTACATATGACATAAAAATAGCACTTATCTAATGGATCAAATGTACTCGAAGCTGTAGCACAAGAGGATAAGAACTGGAGTCTTTATATTATGTACAACACTTCGTTCACTCTCACTGATAACCTTTTTTTTGTCGGAGTTCTCTGTTTATGGATGTCTCTCTCCTCATTATTAGTATGTGGGTAACTTACCGTGCTACCATGATTAATACTTTATATTTTCTTAAATTAAGTCCATCTCAGAAGCTGCTAAAAATACTTATGATTATCCTGTTGCTGATTTTAAGGAAGCTGGTATTTTGTGCTCCCATAATACCTTTTAAAAAATGACTAAACCTTTCTATTGAAACTTGAAAATACAAGCTGACATAGGTCCCTTGTTCAGATGAAGACATCCAATACAAAAAAATCTAAACCCACATGGCTGAAGTTTGGCAGAATTGTAAGTTGAAAAGGCAGGCCTGTAATGAAAGTGTCAGGTGATATTTTTTTAGATTACTTCAAATACAAAAATTCCAATTCCTTCTTTACATACTGCAGTATCTATTTTCTCTGTATGCACCACATATATGATTATATTTGAAGCAAAAACCATTTTTTGAAACTATCAGTTTATGCACCATCAGGCTGCTACTGGCAGGTTGCAGGTTTTGGAGAGGACAGAATTTTTTTTTTCTGATATGAACTCTACGGTTTTGACAGTTCTGCTAAAAGTTCTGATTTCTTCACTGGCATTTTAATTCCTCATTATCCTAGTGAGTTTAATACTCTGATCTCTGTATATGAGTCAGGATTGTATCCAAGGGTAGTATGTTTCCAAAAGAGTGAGAAGAGACAAAGGCTGGGCATCTCAGGCTGAAAGAGACAAACTGTATTCCACAACACTGTTATATCCCTGATCTGCAATAAAGTGAAATACCATAGTATCAAGGGAGCTTTTAATTCAGATTTACAGTGGGGTTTGCCTCACAGCTCTGCCACCTACGTGTTAATAACACCCTTTCTTTAAACCCACTGTGTTCCATCAATCTTTACTATCTTCCAAGTTAAGACTGCAATGAGTTTTACTTCAGTTCACTGCACTGCAAGTATTAACTCCTGGCAATGAACAGCACTTCACATTAATTTTGCATATGAAATAAACACTTTACAATACTGTAGAGTTGACCTAAATATATAAAAGTCTGTGTATATTCTAAAAGAAAGGATCTAATGAGAATAATACTGTAATTCAGGTTACAAGATAACTCACGGAATACTTAGGGAATTGGTAAGCCATCCATAATACTACCTCAAGATAATAAAGTTAGTCGAGCTTAGAGATGCTGGCAAACTGAGCCCCAAAGTGAAATGCAGTGATCCTGGGACATGCCACATATCCCCATAAGGAAAATAAGCAATGGCTGAAGTCTGGAGAACCAAGCAATTTACATAATAGGGGTGGTGTCCTGGGTAGAACAATCAAGGCAAAGAAATATTGGACCCTCAGGACTGAGCTGCCAACTGCAACAAGCAGCAGCACACACTATATTTATTACACCAGGTATGGATCTAGCTAAGACCATCTGTTAGATTTTTGCCTGAATATGAATTTCCAAGTATATGGAATGAGCCATATGGATACGGCTCTTATTTCCAGACCTCTAGTCTTTACCTGAGAGAAAAAGAAAGTGGACTGGTGTTTTATTGTTAGCCTTCCCCTTCTCTGTTAAAATTCATTCGGTACACTGAGGATAAACTATAGGTGCTTGTGATTGGTATCCCAAACTACTTTAACCTTTTTCTTTGGAAAAATGATATTGTATTATTTTTTATCTTAAAATGCTCTATCCTGCTTCCAGAAAGCTTTTTATTGCCATACAAATTCAAAACCTGCCAAAACTTCATAGCCAAAAGGATCTCAGCTGAAACCTCAGAAAAGTAAGGTTGAATGGATTGGCTATCCTGAGAAGCAAGAGCCTTGTAAAGAAGAAATTACCAGTAGGCTGAAACAGTACCATAGTTGCTTCCTCCTTACAACTGTTGTATCTCTTGTTGCAATCCCACTATAGCTGCTGTGTTTCTAACTAAATCACCAACAATAAAAATGTGCAGGATTCCTCTACTACAGAACTCCAGTCCTCCAGTCCATTTTTTAGTTTTACAAAAATTTAATGTGTCAGAATGTAATTGCTTCAACTACCAGCACTTAGCTGGCCAGTTGCTTAGGACGCCCTTTTTTTGTAATAAAAAAGGTCCTTTTTAATGCTTTGTGTGGAGAACTTTCAAGAGATTTAAAAGTAGCTTTGCACCAACAGGAAATGTGTCCTGCAACACTGTATACTAGTTCCTTTATTATACTCTTCATTACACACGCTTATCCACACTTTACAGAAATGCTGTTTGTGTTTCTAACAAGAAGACAGTTGTAGAACGGTACTAGACACTGCATTGTAAATATTCTGTACAGCTTTATTCTGGTTTCTTAAGGAAGCAAGGCCTATCATTATGCTCTATTGATCTGTAGCCATCTCATCATTTGCCCTATATCATTCTCTTCTCCCCGCTTTCCCTGTCTATGGTCTTAAAGATATCAAGCAGCCACAAAAGTAACAGGAGACAGACAAAACCAAGTTTGTGCCCTTCCTCCAAGGTAAAGAAAATGCTAGATTTTTTTCAGGCCCAGGAGGAAATAACTAAATGCCCAGCATGCATGTATGTTGCTCCAGGTAAGCTGCAGCAAGTGCTACTGCATAGCCAAGCAGGCAGGGGTATGAAAGGGGCAATGAGGAACTTCAGGACAGGGCAATGCCCACAAGAAGCAGAGTTTCCTCTGTTCCACTGCTCTGGAAGAAAACATTGTGTTGGGTTTTTTTACCTGAAAAATGTCTTTCAGTAAATAGGCATAAGAATGTCTATTGGGTCACATAAAAGAACCCAAAGTAGAGATTTTGTTCTTATTTAATGTCTGTATTGAAAGTCTTCTTAGAGACTCCCCATGGTTCCAGCTACTTTGTATATAAGCCCCAGTGAAACAGTGGCTAGTACAAGATATATAGGAAAGAATATAAAAGGAAAACAAATACATAATAATATTTCGTCTGTATACCCATTTAATTTCCTGTAATTTGTGAATCATGGTCTTCTTGACTCAGAACTGGTACCCTTGCATCTAACAGCTGTGAGGGATATTTCTTATTCTTAATTTCATTGCTTTATTTCATTGCTTCTCTCCTACTGTAAGGTCAGCCTTGGCTTATACCCTGTGCCTCTTTTCTGCACTTTAGTTTTTCTATTATTACAACTTCCAAGGAGAAGCTAACAGTAAAGTAATTTCTTCCTTTCCCTGCTGTTACTTTCTTGACTAACAAGCTCTATTCCTTCATCTTTCACTTACCTTCCTTGCTATCTTTTTTTCCTCTGTAATACCCTCATCTCTCTCTGGACAGGACTTCATTGAGTTTTTCAAGGAGAAATATACAATGTGTGCTGTTCATCCCCCACTACCTACATTCCCCTATGGGTATGTATGGGTATCCTTCCCCTACATCTCTTCTTTCAGTGTTCCATCTCAGCTGTCTAAAAATCATGAATTAGACTCAAAAGTCATAAATTTTACTCAAATCATTACTTCTAAGCAAGCTTACCTATATCCTGAAATTCTGTACTCAAATATTTTAAGCGTTATTCTACAATCATTAATATAATGAATTGAAAGTAAAAAAAGTCTTAAAGAAAGCTGAAAGTCTAGACTCACCCATAATGATTGACAACATTGTGCCCCCTTTCTTGCTTCAGGCATCTCTCTTCCCACTTATTTTCATCAGGCTTGTGTTTCTTCGAATTTTAAGTATCTGTCTTTTCTGTCTTTGCTTACTTGGAGTGAAAATAACTGGAGTTGAAGTAATCTCTCTGTCAACCTTTTGTTTGTTTCTGTCCTTCAAACTGTAAACACTCCGGGGTAATGTAATCCTTCTTACTGTGTTGTAGGACAGAGCACACAGGGCTCCTAATCCCTAGGTGAACACTTGTATCAAAAGGTGTATTTTCTTTAACTGAATCCCAATGAATATAAATATCCTCCGTACTATTCCTCTCCTTTATACAATGAAATGTGGGGTTTGCAATTTTTAATTGAAGATGGAACTTCAATCTGGCAGCAGTGCTAGGAGAAATTTTCTCAAGAGTGGTTCCTTGTGCTTTGTTGCTTCCCAAAATCTCACATTCCCCGTAACTAGATGCTGTTTGGGTTGCATATCTGTAGCTTCAGCTGACGAAAAGGTGAAGAACTGTGTCACATAACCTTTCACATCTACAAGGTCTGCAGGACTGACCAGGCTCACATCTTATTGAGTGAGAGGCAAGTTGGGCTCCTTCCAGGGGCTTGCCTCAGGGTCCTGTCACGCTCACCACTGAAGGCCTGGCCCCTCTGACCAATGCCGCCATTATGAGCACCGAGAGACCACGCTGAGCAGGCAAAGGGGATCAGAGGACTCTTCTCTAGGTAACTCACAACTGGACAGAGCCCGGTAGCTCTCCACCACCATCACCTAACTGAGAGGCCCAGGGTCGCACAAAGGATTGTGGCTGGGGACGGTGGGGGGCTCCCTTCAGCTGCCGCCACGCGCCCCGCAACGGCCGTTAGAGCCGCCCTGAGGTGACGGGGCGCGCGCTGCCGCGCGCGGCAACTACAACTCCCAGCCTGCCCCGCGACGCGCAGCCGAGGCGCTGTCGACTACATATCCCGGCACCGCCGCTCTCGCG
>NW_009197617.1:0-875 GCF_000690835.1 Fulmarus glacialis | reverse complement strand
GGAAGGCCCACAGCTAGCTAAAAATCAGGCATTTTTTAAAAAAACCTAACACTTCAACAGTAGTAAATGTTCTAAATTAATATACTTAAACTGCTTGTTCCATGACAGTAAAAATGTTGTCTTCCAAATCATTCAGACGTGACAAAGGAATCCTCTAAAATGCTGGCCAAGGGCTAGAAATCATTATGTAAATAGTTTTCAGTGTAAATGAAATTAAAAGTTAATCCATGTAAACAGATTCCATTTGCTGAAAAACTTAGAATAGTTCATTGTGTAACTTGTGGGAAATGGTGCGGTCGAGAGGATTTGTTTCTGTTGAACAGCATAGTTGTAGGTTTGCTGGTGAGCCTCAAGGCTGGTAAGGGGGGGAGGGGGGGACGGCGGAAGATGAGCCTAAGGGTGGAAGGGGTGGTTTCTGCTCTTTAGGGGAGAGAGAGAAAAGCAGCAGATGGAGCAAGAATGCAAAGGTCCTATCCACCCTGTGCTGTGGACCTGGCTTTGCTGCTTGAAAGCCTGCTTAGTCAAACGCAGCCACTATACTACATATACTGTATATGTTTTAGTACTTCTCCAAATAACTGTAATTAAAATGGTTGGGCTGCTGGTGGAGCAGAACATGAGTGCACTTTCTTCTTCCCCCTTTTAGTTTTCCTCCCCCACACTTGTTCTTTGGTTGCTGAGCAATGCTACTCTTCCTGTCTTTGTATCAGGGGCAGACTTTGGTGGGATGTATCTGCTGGTCCTGCTCTGTCTGCCTCTGCCACAGATGAAATGACAAGCTTTCTGTTAGGAGCTATGACATCTGGCCAAAGGCAAGAGCATCCATTTGTGGCTCGCACCTCTCCTCCTCTGCTGGCAAATGTTTGTGCTCACAG
>NW_009197616.1:6508-7229 GCF_000690835.1 Fulmarus glacialis | reverse complement strand
GAAAGGAGGTTATAGTGAGGTGGGTGTCATTTTTAACTGCTTTCCTACAGAAATTAGACCTCTACATTTAGTTATGTGCTATCTGGTATGGAAAGACACCAGGAGGGATTCCATTGTGCCCTGGTGGTTACAGCTCACCTGAACTGTTTCACCACTGTGTCAGGATGGGAAGAATCCAGCCCTAGGAACACTACTTTTTTTGTGTACTTTACCACTAGAGATGACTTGTTATTTTGACAAACAGAGCATTTTATTTCACCAATTCTGTTTATATAAATGCTGAATTGCTCATTGCAGCATACAAATCTTTTAAAACTCCCCAAAAGATAGCAAAGACTAAATTCCTCTCACTGGGGCTCACAGGGTGGGTGGACTGTGCACACGGGTGGGTACAGCAGGACATGTGGGACTCCCTCCTGCAGGGGCTGGGTGCCTCTGCCATCCGTGGGAGCAGCCACGATGCCTGGCCTGCAGAGCTGCCCAGCAGGAGCCCACTGGGCAGTGGAAGCGCTGGCTTTTACTGCCGGCTGTAAGGCTTTTTGGCCCAGGTCCTTATCTGTGAGCGGCCTGCCCTTTGGTCTGGCCCTGTCTGGCCTGACCGGCTGCATGTCTCAGGAGCTGCGGAGCTGTGGGCTGGTGCTGCCTGGCCGGTGGTGCTGGGGCCAGCTGTCTCTGGCTGTGCACTGGAGGCTGTCAGGGGAGACAGGAGGTCAGCAGCACA
>NW_009197616.1:6218-6456 GCF_000690835.1 Fulmarus glacialis | reverse complement strand
CAGCACAGCCCCACATCCCAGAGTGGTGCCCCCACCCACCCCGGAGGTAGACAGCCTCCACAAACCCCACCCTGTGCACCAAGGGGAATCCACAGGGGGGCCCGGGTTCGCCTCTTACCAGTGCTCACGCTAGCACAGTCCTCACACTCCCATGTGGCTGTGCTGTCCTTCAAGTCTGAGCAGCATCGGTGGGTGCCCTTGGCAGCACAGGAGCAGCACAGGAGCAGGTACCATGGCC
>NW_009197616.1:0-5924 GCF_000690835.1 Fulmarus glacialis | reverse complement strand
CAGCCAGGGACGACAAAGTGACCTGAGCAAAAGATTGCCCAGTGGGGCTCCCTGAGATGGCCCCAACTGAATGCCAAGAGTCCTTGCTCCCAGAGCCCTGGGTGAGCTCAGGAGCCCAGGCAAACCCTCCCTTTGTGGCTTGGACAACCACTTGGTCAGTGGTAGCAGGGGCATGCCATCTGGCCTGGCAGCTCAGCGTGGCCTTGAGAAAGGGCTGTCCCTTTCCCTCTTCCTCAACCGCTGGGGGGACCCTTCTCCACCCCTTTGCAAGGCCTTCAGAGCCTAGAGAGAAAATGTATCACACCCCATCCAACCAGTAGAGAGGTTGAAGATGTATTCCCAGTAGGCACACACACCTATACACCACATATATACACATATATGGGGTTGGCCACACAGATCACGGACAGACACATAGAGCAGTCACATGAGCACAGTGTTGACTCATCTGGATGGGTTTCACGCCTGGACAATGGGACTGATGGCTCTCCTGGGACAGCCCTGGGAGGGGCCTGGACAGGGTATTCCTTCTTCTGAGCCCTTTCTTTGGGTTCCTGCCTGCCTTTGGGCCTCTCTGTGGAGCTGGGCTTGAGGAGGTGGGCTTCTGATGTGCTGATGGCTCCTGGGATGGGCCTCCCATGAGTAGCTGAGGCAAGGTAGTCTTTGGGCTCCCCCCATCTGCCACTGGCTCTCTGTGCTCCTCTATGGGTGCGCAGGTGGGCTTCTAGTGCATGATTTAGGCAGGCAATAGGACAGACTGCACTGGTCAGGCACTGGGCATGGCCAGACAAGCATACTGACCAGACACTATTTACACATTTTGGGTGTGCAGATGAGCTTTTCTTGCATAGCCTAACATAGGGATCCGGAGAGACTGAGACTAAGGCATCTGCTGCCAGCAGTTCCAGCGGGGAAATTACTGTTTTGGTGACTTACCCCTCTTCTTCTGCCTGCTCCCTGCCTTGGGCATAGAGGCACAGGCTGGCATCGCATTGGCTGTGCCTCTGGTACATTTCTGTAAAGCCAGCACCAGCCTCCCATGCTGGTTGTCTGCATGTGAAAGAAAAGAAAGGTCATGAGCCTCCTCTGCCACAAGCATAAGGGAGACCCAGGATCGAGTCAGGCATCTAGGACAGCCAGACACTTGAGCACCAGGGATCCTGGGGAGCCCCATGCAGCCAGTTTGGTTGCCTCTCTGAGCCCCGGATGACCTTGACCTCTGTTGTCAACGGCCTGGCGGAGTTGGGGAGAAAACTAGGAGGGAAGCAGGGGCTGCCTTTGCCCCAAAGGAGCATGGAGGCAAGAAGTTGAGTTGAGGTCTGAGAAAAACAACCAGGCAAGTTCTGGGAAGAGCAAATTCCTCCAGAACTCATATCCAAGAGCCCCCCGCTTCTTGCTCCGAAGGCTGAGTTCCCGGGGTCTCCTCTCAGCAGCCCCTCTCGTGGGAGACAGAGCTTGGGCAGAGAGCCTCTGGGCTGGCCTAGCACAGCTTGTCTGTCTTGTGGGCGCAGTGGAAGGGCAGAAGAGAACCAACCTGGCTGGGACCTGGATCCCCAGGGAAGACATTTCTGGCAGGAATTTCTCCCTGTCATTACACTGGGGGCACTGGAAGCAAAGCAGCCCAGCATGAAAAGCCTGTTGCTGCAAGAGGGAGACAAGCAGCGTGAGCAGGGCACTGCTGCCAGGCACCTGCCTTGCCTAAGGGGCACAGGAAGGGCCTCGTACCTGGATGCAGCCCCGATGGAACCATGCCTGCCTGCAGTTGGGGCACACCATAGTCTGGTAGGATAGCTTCTCCTCCACACGCTCCAGGCAAATGACACATGAGGTTTGGCTGTCCTGGTGCGCCTGCACTGTTTGTGCTGGCCTGTGCTCCTGGCAGAAGGACCTGGGTGGGACATGGAAGAAGAGGTGGGCAAGGTCAGGAAGAGCTGAGTCCTTCCTTGGTTCTGGACAAGGCTACCCAAAGGACTGCACAGGCCGACTGCTGCCCGGGCAGCATGCACATGTTCCTGTTCCCATACCCTCCCCGTGGATTCCCCATCCCAGGGCCCTGGCATGTTCTGTCTGAGTCACAGGCATCCTCCGAGACAAGCCCAAGGGAGCTTCTGCCCAGGCACAGACCTCGCAACCAGGGACGAGGCCTTATGAAGGGGCAAGGCCTTGCAAAGACAGTCTTTAATGCCTCCCAGGCTTCCTGGGGGCCAAGAACAAGGAATTCCCAGGGCAATGCTGAAGGTGCACCCACTGCATGGGGAAGGGGCCATAAATGAGACCTCCACATCCTGGCTATGTCTCCAGGAGGGCACTTGGAGGAGTCTCTGTGGGGCACAACAAGCAGGCTCCTCGTCTGCTTGGCCACTGCTGGCATGAGGGGGACGGAGGCAGAGGAGGCCCAGCACGAAGGCTGTCAGCCCTTACCTGTACTGCCCAAAGAACTGGGAGATGCATCCATTTTCACGGCCGCAGGGGAAATGGAAGCTGCACTTGCACTTCTTCCCCTGGCAGGTAATGGTGGCCCCCCTCTCGCCACAGACATAGCAGATCTGCAAAAAGCACAGCATCCCTCCTGTCAGAGATGTGCTCTGGGCCCCCCAGGCCTGCCCCAAACCTTTGGCAAAGGTGCAGGGATCTCGGTGCTACTGAGTCACGTGCTGCAGATCCACCTTGTGGACTGCGGTCCCTGCTTATGCTGGAGCCTTCCAGGAGCTGGAGCTCCTGGGACTTGTGTTGCCTGGGGCTGCCTGAAACACCGGGATTTCCTTCCTGTGGCACAGCCTCAGCCCCTTCTGGCACAACCCCTCCCACAGCTCCCTATGAGGTCTTCACCTTCCTAGAGGCCTGCTTCACCACCCGTCGGACGTCCTCAGGGTGGATGTTGTGGACTTCGTTGTTCCTTGCCCGCCTCAAGAAAAGCCTGTTGGCCAGATACTGAAAAACAGGACAGTCCAGGAGCTCATTAGGTGGGCGATGCAGGGACCACTACTGCTGGATGGTGCATAGAGAGGATCTGGGCAGGCCATGGGCTGTAAGCACAGTCCCACACCCCTCGATCCTGCCAGGCTGGGGACAGAGAGCCCAGGCTGCTGGGCTGGAGTCCAGGGAAAAGCTGGGGGCAGCCCCAGGGGAACTCACCAGGCAATTCTCATGGGTGCAGACACCATTATCCTGGCTCTTCTCCCCATAAATATCTGGATCAGTGTCTGCCCGGCCACACAGCACGCACGCTGCAGAGGGGAGAGCAAAGGCCACAAGTACTAAGTGCCTCTCTAGGGTGTGCCAAAGTGTCCTTGTAGAGGGATTTCCCTCCACAGGCCCACTCTGTCCCTGCCTTGCTGGATGACAGGCAGGGCTGGAGCTGCAGGAAGAGCACTTGGTGGCTTTGGGGAGAAAGGGGCATTGCAGGCATCGCAGGCATTGCAAGTGTTGTTTGTCACAACAGGCACGTGTGTGGTGGGCAGGAGTCACAAAAGGGGCCAGGGAAGGCTCTAGCTTGTATCGGGGGACAGAGTGCCTCCCTGCACGCTTTGGGGCGCTGCCTTTGTAGCCAGTCCCTGTGTTCCACACAGCACATCTTGCCTCTGCCAAAATCCCCTCCTGTACCGATTCCTGTCCCGCTGGCCCTCGACAGCCCCAAAGGCAGGCCCCTTCCTTGGCCTCGGTGGCTATAGCTCTGTCCCAGCCTGTCCTTCCCCTACCCTCTCCCATCCCATCCTGTTGGGTCCTCTTGCTCCCAGCCAGCCCCAGCAGCACCTCCCCTCCCCACACAGCCTCCCCTCGCCTCAGGCCCCTTTGCTGAGCATGACCCCTGCACCAGGCTGTTGGGGGCCTCCAGCCTCCCTTCACAAGGCTTGCAGCCACACACAGACTGCCCTGACACACCCTTTGCTTGGTCGTGGGCCACAGGGATGTGTGGGGTCACTTTGGTCTCACCATTCTCCCTTGCATCAGGGGCCTTGCGCTTCATGGCGGACAGAGCTACAGTGGGCAGCGAGCGCTCCTGAAACCTGCCCCAGCAGCGCCAGGGCTTCTTCAGGCACTCCTCTGCCGAGGAGATGAATTTCCAACACAAGATCCCAAGCCCCAGACCTGGGAACCTGCTCCTCCTGCAGCACCCCCAGCAAGCCCCTCGTCCCCTGCCCAGGGCTGTCCCAGCCTCAGACAAAGACTGGCGGGGCCATGTCTGCCTCACCTACCCCTGGGGCTCAGCCCCCCAAAAGGCAGTGGCTCCGCCTGGCCTGGCCTGGCCTGGGTGCTGGGAGCTGCTGCCTCCCAGTCTAGGGCCTGCCCATGACCCCTTCTTATACCTGCCTGGGGGCCGTGTCACCCCGTGTAACATCATTGCCAACACCCCCACTGCTGCCCACTGTGACATGGCCACTGTGTCACCAGGGCATCCTGCAGCTGGAAGCCAGGCATGCCTCCCTGGGACAAATAAAGACTCTCAGGAGAGTAGACACAGCCACTGCTGTGATGTAAGCTGCTTACTTCTCCTCTCATCAGTGAACAAGTGACAATAAAAGTGCCTTACATAACTAAGATAATAATCTTTCAGTCACTTTTCCTAATAGATAATACTTCTTAAGCCTCTTATAGCTTTTGTCTGTTTCTTCCAGACTCTCTTCAATTTGTATCATCCATTAAGTAAGGTGCCCAAACCAGGCAGACTACCATCACCTGCATCCTCACCACAACCAAATAGAGCAGAATAATTACCTCCAATGTCTCGCATATGACAATGCTATTAATACTTCCCAGAATTTGATTTTCTTTTCTGGCAAGTGTATCTCATCATTGACTCCTATTGGGTCTGACTCATCATTGAGTCATGTTCAATTAGGTTTTCCAATCAGAGTGATTTCAAGCGACCTAATCAAAATGTAGGAGCAGTTCTTTCTAGAAAAAGCCTATTCTAAAAAATAAAAAGAGGAATTAACTAGTCAATTATTTCAGAGTACAGTATTACTTTGCCATTCTATTATTGAAGAAAAAATTGACATTTGTCCACTGAGTCTGGAGAAATGGATTTTATGAAGGATTTTCAATCTGTAAACCATCAAATCTTGGGAGCCACAGACTACTTCTGAAAGGTTTGCAAAATGTAGCTAAAAAAAGAAAGCTCGTTGTCAGTAAGGCTAATTTCACTGCATGGATGTGCATCTTCTCAGCTAACATATATTGGTTGATCAATTAAAAACGGCTGAAATTATTCTTTTGAGTAAATTGCTGAGTATGTTTACTAGGTGATTCACATGTTCTAGATAATTACTCTCACTGAAATCTTTATGTTGTCCTTTTAAGACAATTAAATACACATGGTCAAATTTTCAAAGGCAACTATCAAGTCTGCTGAGCTATAGTGAAGAGTGTCTCAATATATATGTAATATACGTATTTAAAGAAGAGTAACAGCATATTTACCAACTTGCATTTGCAGATGCAGAGTTTTATAGATACAGGAGGTACAGCTACAGGCTAGGAAAGATGGCCCAAATTGTTCAAAGTCTTCTCTAGCCAAGTTGCTAACTATGGTAAATGTTCCCTTTATCCTATCCTTTACCCCAGTCACACTTCTCATTCTGCAATAGTATTTATTGAAGATAGATGAAGAAAAAGAGAGGATTGTCTACACAAATGAATAAATAACAACCCTGAAATCGTGGAGGTTAAAATGCAGAAAAGTGTCAGGAGAATCAATATTTAATTAACACCTCTACAATACATATAGTGTAAGAGAAGCTTCTGATACATCTTAGCTACCAGTACAACTTTAGCTGTTGGGTTAGCATAAATATTTCGCCTAAGGAACCTAGGCTAAATAAAAGCTAAATAGTGTGAAAATGAGGATAAAAAGCAGATTAAAGTGGGGGGAAATCTTGTGTTTCCAGCTCTAGAAAATAAGCCAGATAGAATCATAGAATCAT
>NW_009197615.1:49239-112215 GCF_000690835.1 Fulmarus glacialis | reverse complement strand
AGATTATATAATATGATAAATCTGGATGGAATACTGATTTTCATCATAAACGTACAAATCTCTATCTGAGAAGTGCTTAGTTTTCCTTTCCAGAAGCTTTAATAGTTAGAAAACCCATTTTAATTTCCATCTAATCAGCAAAGAATAGTTAGTATTCAATGTAGAAGTATCACGATCTCTCTGTTTTTCTCTTGAATTTGTAAGCAGCATGATCTCTGGGGTTTGGCTTTTTTTTCGTGTTTTACATTTCCAAAATCAATAGAGACATCTTATCAGCAGGTGGCTGTAACCATTTCTGTCCTACTCATTTATCCTCCCTTTTCCTTTAGAGGATTCTGCACCTGCTGCAGGAACTGCTCACCTGATCATGAGGGAACTGCTTATCTGCCACAAATCACAGTTTTTCATTTTTGAGAAAGCAGATATCCACTCTAGTTTGTGCTGCTATTGCAGGCTGTAAATGTGGAAGTTCATTCCTGTTGGAAAGGGACAGAAGAGACAGGAAGAGGTAGAAACTATTGCAGCTGTCCCAGGCAAGCTGTTTCTTGCAAATCAGTAGTCTGACTTGCTTTCTTGCTGTTCCTTTGATGCAGTGTGATGACAAAACAACCAGTAGCCCTTGGCTCTTCAAGGAGATTTTGTGTGCTTTTCTATTTCAGTTTCTCTCATTTAATTGGTTCTTCTTTGCTTCTGTGAAATTACCCAGCAATTGTAAGAAAAACAAAGTTAATAAAAAGCAAAGCAAAAGGAAAACAAAATTAGAGCAATGTGTTTGTAAAATTACCCAGATTTGTAATTTACTTGTAAATTAACTGGGCAAGAAATATTCACATTAGCTATAGAGAAATCACTTGTCAGAATTGCCAACAGCCTAGATAATGATGACCTGAATGTCCAGAAATATCTATCAGCCCATTCCTGATCCAAATTCCTTCTTGTTCCAAACTCATTTCCTCTAGTTATTAAGCATATAAATTCATTGTACAGAGCATGCATGCCATTATAGCAATATAATGAAGCCTGTGATATATCAACTTTGTATTAAGCGTATTGGCACAACTTTGTGTGGAGGAATCTCATATTGGTTTAAATGTGTCATATCTTGCTTCATCTAGCACAACTTAGATTACATAACATCACAGATTTCAGATGGGTAGAAATGTATATTTGAAAAAAATTTGCACCAGTTTAACAAAATTAACTTATTGCATTGGTACAGTCTTGGAGAAGATAAGCCCTGTGATTTGAAAACAAAGACTTTTAGTGATAAATAACAATTATTTTTCACCTGTTTAACATTATGCAATCTGACCAGTGTGCAGCTTATGCAGGTCTCAAATTTAAAAATATTCCTTTCCATACATTTCCTTCTCAAATAGTTCTTTCTTGCTCAAAACCAGGACACTTTCAACCCTTTGCTCACTTCAGACAGGAAATAATTTTTGATATTTCCACCCCAGTCCAAGTGGTTCTGACTCTTGAAGTAACACAGCAATAAGCATCTTTCTGGTTTTGCCTTCTTAAAATCCTTATTTGCCACCTTACTAGTGGCAAGTGCTAGATTATCTTTCATATTGATCTTACAGCTGAAAAAAACTTCTTACTTTTGTTCTAACACAAATTTTATTTAGTGATGGGAAAGTTGTAGGAGAAGGAAATCATTTGCCATCTAGGTCTTATAATGAGGCTGCCAGCTGGGGGGCTTTCATCAGTCTGCCAGAAAATTTAACAATCATGCCTTAGCATATGATGCTTATACTATTTTAATAATTTGTCAATATAGCGAAAAGCTAAATTTTAGAAATTAAGTTGGGTCCATCACTATCCACTTTGTTTTACAAATATTTCTTTCCTTTCCAGAATATCAATTAGTTCATTGAGCGTTTCTTCTGTGCATCTGCCTCAAGACCATCACAATTGCTGCTCTCTTTACAGTCATATCTTTTTAAAATTTACATCCCACACAGATGTATAAATCATATACGTTATTCTTCACAAATCTGCATTCTTGAATTATTTTACTTTCATGCAGAATAAGATTTGAGAAACTTTAAATTGCAAAGCATATGAAACTACACTCCTAGATTTAGGTGCAGAATACATGAACTCATATATGAGGGGTGGGTATACAAAGTGGATATGAAGGTACCAAGCTTATTTTTAAGGATTTGAGAATTTATTTCCATGAGAAAGAGAAGATGGTATAGTGCAGATGCACAATTTACACAAGTTCACCCATTACTGAATTCAAAATGTCCTTCCGTGGGAATAGCCATCTTCTTTACAAAACATTCATTAATATTTCTTAATAAAACAAAGCAAAAAATTGTCCTAATTGGCAGGGAAACAATCTTTTCAGATATATCATTTGCTAATCAGATGTTTACAGAGAGGCTTAGAAGAGCTCACATGGGGCTGGCTGGACTACTGTTATGATTCTGATCATGTTTTATATGTCTTCTGTGCCTTAAAAGAAAAGTTACAATACATTCTTTAGATTAAAAATTCTGAACTTTTTTCTCCTGAGAAGACTAAGCGTGACCTTCAACAGAAGAAAAAAAGTTTCTCTTATCTGAATAACTGAGGTATTTTAAAAGTTTGAAAATAGAGTTTTAAGAGAGCTTACTTGAAAAGTTCTTGCTGAAATAAAGCTTAGTAAGCAGCCTTACTAATTCTGTTATGAGTACCTTACCAATGTGTTCCATTATTTCATACATTTATGTAAGTAAAGGACAGACAGGACTGATTGGCTGGCTTTCTGAATACCTTTACAGAAGAGCTGGGTGGTTTGGGACAGTAATGTTTGGAGTTCATATGCAGAAGCTCCTACTTGTGGCCTTCTGCAAGAGTTGGAGGTGTGGTATAGTGGAGAGATAACAGCTTAGAAGATACTGTTTTGCCCAGTTTACAGACAAGGACTGAAGGTATATTTGCACATACACAGTCTTTCTAATTTATATTTGTATTTCATGGTGTCCTTGAGATCCAGGCTGCCCAGACCTGCTCTCTGTGAGCTCAGAGCTTCAGCAGCCACTTGCAGCAGCCATTGCCAGGTGGCACGGGTGAAGATGACTTGTGCATTTCATCCACTGATGGTTACTGTTACACTGTTGCAGCTACTCTCCACTTGACCCTCACCAAATAGCAGCGTGTGTCCAGCCAGCTGCACCCCTCTTAAGCAGGTCTTAACGTCACCCTCAGGAGTAAAAAAGCAAGCCACAGTTACAAAAGCAGAGGGGATTTGGACAGGAATGGACTTACCTTAGATAAAATATGCTACCTGGATCTTGACACACCTTCCTAGCCCCTCCCAACCCCAGCCTAGCTTGATGAAAGTCTCAGTCACTCTGAAGCCTTCTCCTTGTAAAGGACTGCAAAGTTAAGCTAAAGCTTCATTTTTGAACCTGATTATGGTCTTGAGGTAGAAGAATGAGGATTTTTTGTTTTGGTTTGTTTTTTGTTTTGGTTTTGGTTTTTCTCCCCCCAGAAGGAGCCCCTTTGAGACAGTTAACCATTCTGGCTGCAGCTAAGAGATCACTTCCATACTAGATTAGAAAGATCACACTGCGCTTTACCTGCCACAATAGCACGCTGTCAGTAAAGTTACAGGGAGACCAAATCTGGAAAGATGTCAGAACCCCATTCCCAATGAAAACTGAAGAAAACACTAGAACACAAAGACAAAAACTCGGTCTGGTTATAATGAAGGGGAATTCAGTCTTTTACATCAGGAACAAGAATTGACCCATGGGGTTGAATCTTTCTTTGGAGTAGTTCAACTACTCCAAAACAATTACTAACTCAGCTCTGATCTTCAGGTGTTGCTTCTTTTGAATTTAGGAGGAAGTTGTCTGCTAAGGTCTTCTGTGTATTGCTGCTCAGGACAGCCCCAACAGGTGCCCTCCTCTTTGTGAAAAATCTCTTCTCTTCACCACAGAAGGTTTTGTCATACTCTCTTCTCCATGCAGGACCAAACCTTTCTTTTACCATAGCAGATGGAATTAAAGTGATGACAAAGAAGGGGCTACTGCTAGTTAATTTAAAAAAAAAAAAAAAAAAAAAGTCAGGAGCATGATTTGACTGTTGAACCACTTGCTTTTGGTGGTATGTTCATTTCAGGTGATAGGCCCCTTTTGGGGTGTAAGAGGGTGGCATCTTTTTCTGCTTGGCACTGAACAATGAATTCTCTTTTATGCTACCTTGTGGTTCTTCAGCAGCAGCAGAACGATAGGAAATGTGGATATCTTAGCCCACTAACAAGCCTCAGGGCTTCAATGTGTTCCCCACTGCCATCTTGCACGACAGGGAATTTTCCTAGGTAAGAGCTATCAGCAAAAGTGCTCCTGACTCCTGCAATGTCAACCTTCAAACTGATCTTTAGAATCTGTGAGTGTTTGTGTTTGCAACATGTTTTAAATTTGTTATTCAAATATGAATCAAGTATTTACACAAGGATAAAAAAGGCAGAGTGAGCTCTGAGGAAGGTTATATTAATATTGTATGTAAATATACACACAGAAATACACAAAATATTAACACGGAAGATCTCTGCACAACCAAGGTAGGGTATACGCGTATGTGGTAAAAGACACCAGTATCTGTGTGTGTAAAAATGCTTATGTTCTGAAGCATAAAGTAGTATTGAAAAACTATAAATGTTTTTTATCTTCTTGTTAAGGTAAAGGACAGCATTTTTTGTATCTAAACTCATCTGCCCAGAAGGAAGGAAACAGAGCGAGGATAATTACTACCAAATTCTTCCCAGCTAGCATCGGGGTCTGTAGGGTTCGGTTCTGGTTCTGGATGTTTGCTTCTAGGCAAACAGGAGTCTTAAAGGTAAGAGAAAAAACACTTCTGCTATATCATGACATAGTAATATTTGCTTTAGTAGTATTTGCATTTATGTGTCTAGAATGAGCAAAATCTCAGAGCTTATATTAGCAGTACTTCATCACAACTTCCCTGCAATTACACCTATATACAAAATTTTTGAGGGCAAGATCCAGTGACAATTCTGGTTTAGTTTTAATTCTACTTGAGGTCCTTTTGCTATATATGTAAGAATTAACATTGCATGTTTGACTACCATACTTAAACCTACCAAACATCAGCACAGTTGTTTAGGACAAAAACAAGATATGGTTTAAAAGAAAAGTTTTAAACATATTAATGTCACCATGTATGGAGGGTGTTTAATTAAAATAACTGGAAATAAAACATTTAACCATATTAGCAATTATAGCTCAAGCTTCCATGAAAATGTCTTCTTGCTGTTCCACAAAAATCCTTAATGGGCACACTTTTAGTTGTTAAGTACCCTGGTAAAAGTTCAAGCAGTGATGTGAACCCTTGACAACTCATTTCATGTGGCTCACTGATTAAATATGTTACATAGTGCCTTTTTTAGAGGTCTGAGTAAGACTCCTATCTGTGGCAGTTTGTTAAATTTTGAAAATACAGGTTGTGTCAGTTTTACTGTGTGTGACAGAATATAAAAATTTGCATATACTATCAAACTCCTGAACTAAATTAGTCTATGTTGAAAATGAGCAAGAATATTTTTGTGGTGTTGGACATGGAATTAAGTCAGGAAGTTTGGACCACTGTTTTTGTACTTATTCTGTTTGTCTTTGATCTGGTTCTCCACTGTAAAGGACAATCATAGCACAGTTCCATGGGATTATAGTGCAATTCAGGCTGGAAGGGCCTCAGGAGGTCTCTAGTCGAACCTCCTACTCCAAGCAGGGTCAGCTACAAGATCACACTAGGTGGCTCAGGAATTTACCCAGTCTTGAAAACTACTTAACCTCTCTGGGCAATCTCTGCCACTGCTCAACTGTCCATCATGAAAAGGCATTTCCTTATATCCAGCCAAAGAATAATGTTACCTTTCATTCCACCTTTTGTCTGTCTTTTTTTAAGTAATTTTTTTCAGGATGGGGTTTGCATCTCAGTTTTCTCTCTAACACCTAGTTCATGGATACTCTGAGTATGGCTATAAACTTAAGTAATAAAAACAAAGAAAAAAAGCTGTACTATGTGAAGTTAGTATAAGCAGCAGATAATTCTGCTTTTCAAACTGATTTTAAATGTATTTTAACATTTCTTTCTATTCAGTGAATAGAAATGCTCAAAATGTATTCTTCCCAAAGATACTTCAATTCCGTAAGATGAATTTTTAAGAAATGTTTATATTGCAATCTTGTAATTTTATTATCTGAAAATAGCTTTTAAAATACTCTGCCATGTCTTCAAGTCCATTCTTTCCATTTTGCATTATTTATCCTTCCACATATGCAAACTTTGCACATTAAGATTAAGAAAACAAAACAGTAGGTAAATTGAGAGCACTTCCAGATTAATTTGGAGTAAAAAGCAAAGAGCAATTGCTTTTTGGATCTGTTGGTAACTGAAATACTGTGAGATTATCTATTTGTTTAAATTCAAGTATCCTGGACATTACAGCATGCAAGAGTGCAGACAGGATTTTTTTGAAGGAGCTTTTTTTTTTCAAACATCACAGACACTTAGAATTAGTGAATAAGTAGATGTGTGTGGCCTATGTGTGAGTTAGTAGGCAGGCAGCCAAACAGAGCCTGTTTTTTAATTTTTTTATTTGCATTTCAAACAGACTAGTTTAATTAACTCTCATTACCTCCACTTTCATAAAGAGATCCATAAAGAAATGTCTTACTTCCACATACAAATAGGGTTCCCTGTTTATGGCTTTGCAACGTGTACTCTTTATGTAGAAACATATAACAATATTCGTAACAGACTGAAGTACTCAGCAAGGAATTATCATCTTATCACAGACCCAATTTACACTTATGGACGTTTTTCTTTTTTCTGTCAAACTAATTGTCTATTTCAGCATCAACTGTTGCTGTTATTAAATCAAGAATATAAATAAACTGTAACCATTTAAGTGAAAAAAAGCCTAAAAGAACAAAAAAGAAAAACAACAAAACCAACAGCCCAAAATTTCAAAAGCAAGAGCTCAGTGAAGATTTTTGTTCAGGTTGCACTGGAGGTGAAAAAAGTCAAACTGTAACAAGAAGTCTGAATAATGTGTTAGAATATAATAATATAATAACATCAGTACAAAAGCTGATGTTATAGCTATTATCTGAAATACAGCTATCTGATTAAGTCTGAATTAAAAAAAAAAAAGGACTGCAGAGGTAGAACATACTGATATGTGTGATTAAAATGACACACAGGGAATCTGTAAAAAAGAAAGATAAAAATGAAGAATGTCTTGGTATAGGAAGTAGATATGGCAGGACTACACAAAATAATGTGAAGTTATGGGAATAATCTTATTTTTACCCAGAAAAGGAACTATTCACTGAGAATAGAGGAAAAGGTACTAAAAATTCTACTCTTCTGTATTCACAATGTACATTTCAGTTGCAGAATTCTATTGTCGTAAACTCTGTAATTTGTTCATAGGGAAACCAAAAGCATAGGCTATTATTGTCTTTTAAAAGGACACAATGTTTACAGCAACTCTTGCATTAACATAGAATGGGTGCTATTTAAAAGAGATCTGAATACTGATGCTTCAGGACATCAGTCAATTATTAGCCAACAGGAGAAAAAAGTTGCTTTATAATGATTAAATACAAAACCACTAGCTTTCCTTAGGAGTATATGGTAACAGCCTTTGAGAGGTGAGTTATTCAGCACTAAACACATGACTGGTCTAATATATCAATTAATATGCTCTGAACAAATATAGCTCTTAATATAAACAATTTTTACTGCATTATGCTGCAAATGTAGATTTAAAAAATGCATTTCTCTTTACATTTTTATGACTATTTAGTTGCATTGAATGAAGCAGGAGAGAAGTTTCAGCAAGAAATGGAAGTGATTTTCACATCTGTTTCATTCCAATGGGGATCCTATTGGTCATCTGTCAGAGAGAAAGAAAACATGCAGCTTTCATTAAGCTTCAGCATTCTGCCTCTGTCCATTTACTTCAGGAGTTTGTCATACAATTGAGAATTAAAACCAAAATTAATTCCTGACGTGATAGTATAATTCTAATATATCATTTTTCTGCCTTGGTATTTGTGGATACTAACAGAACTGAGATATAGTAAATTTTCATATAAGACAGGTAAATTTTACCAAAAATGACCAGATTTTTTATTACTTCAAACTCATGTTTAAGGGAATAAAGAGAAAACAGGTAGAAAGCTTTTTAAAGTGCTACTCTACTGTGACAGTGGATTGTGATACAATCTTGCTAATCTGATCCGTGGGCTTTAGAGAAACAATTTCAGTCTGCCTCTGGCATAGCTTCAGCCCAAGGAAGATGTGCAATGATGACTGCCAAGGAACATGAGGAGTTCAAAGGCATGATCTTAAGGATGTAGAGCAGAGAACGTAGTATTCACTGGATTCAGTGGGAAGTTTCCTCAGCCACACAAGTTTCTGGTGCCTAGTGAAGTGAAAATACAGGTTGTCTTTCACAAGATTTTCCTCTTCTTTTGGCTGGCGATTAAAGACTATATGTTGGGAATGATGGGAGAATACACCTCTTATTATGCACCCTGCAGATCTGCATTGGCTTCTTGGTTGTTAGTCAGTTAATTAACCTTCTAGATGGAACATAGTACCTTCCAGCATGCCAACTGCTAGAGTCAGACAAGATCAGGAAGCTAATATGTTGTCTTGAAAAGTCAGCATGAGGGTACAGGATAGCCACATGGGTTGTAACTGCTGATGACTAAGTAGAAAATAGCAATTCATGACCTTCAAAAGTACATGCACTTTTCCCATCCCCAAAATGAAATAAAAGTTGAAAAAAGAATTCAGGAGTTTCTACACACAGGACATGCTGTGGGGGATTAGAACTGAGTCGTGATTTTAAGGCAGGGAAATGGGATTTGCTAAAGAATGCTGTTCACATGTGGACTACAAATGAACCAGCTGGCAAAGGCACCTTGGAGAAAGACCAAGAAGCAAGTATAAAAGCTTCACTCACGCATTCGTCTCATGCAGATTATCATGCTAAATTCTTCTTAAAATTGCCGTGAAGTGTGTATTGGGTACCTTCATTCCTCAGCTTTTCACTCTGCACTGAATGAAGTGATAGCTCTATTTCTGTTCGTTCCCATTCTTTGTGATTTTGATCGTGTATGCGATCTAGAAACGGTGTCAGCACGGAATGAGGAATAGACAGATACAGTGACTACTTAGTACAATACATGCTTATTACTTTTAAATTAAAATGATGGGATTTAGCCCACAACTAGATCGGTATTAGCTAGAGCACAATCTCCCCAGACTGATAGATGCAGAGTTGTTCAATGGGACTTTATTACAGGGGGTTTTTTCATTACATGCCATATAGTGGGATTCATCTTGCTAGCTTTTTCCTCTTTCAAATGTTAAATTGTTTCCACTACCAGGCTAGCTTGTACACAATTCATAGGGTGCTGTGTAGGGAGGTGTTGGAGTCTCTGGAGGCACTAAGCACCACACAGCTGTAGCTCTCCAGGACTCTAGTGAGCTCATATACATGAGAAGGGCTCTACCTTTCATGTGTCATATATGTTTACGCAGGCCAGCAAAAATCTTGTATACGCTAAACATACTTCCTGACCCAGAAGATGTTTCAAACTCTCAGTTGCATGGGTAACCTCAGCAAAGAATACAGTATTACATCTTATAATTGTTTCTTAACTTTCTGTGGACACAATCTCTGAGAGAATAACATCTGTAACCCCAGCTAAAGGAACAGATTCCTCGGGCTTCCCATTTTTCTGAACTCCATTGTAATCTCATTTAATTTAGCATATATTTTAAATTATATATTATTCTTTTAGAAATTTCAGCTGAAATTTTTTGAAGATGCATAAGAACACAGACCCTTTCCTGACTTAGTTATGCATAGATAAAGACTTGGAGAAGTGAAGTAAAAGTGTTCAGGAGTACTTTGGCAGAAAGTGGGATTGAAGGATTTCCCCAGGAGTGTACATGAGAGATGGAGCAGAGCTGGGAGCTCACCTGAGATTTCCTATGTACCAGTTTAGAGATTTACACTAAATGTTATCAGTTTCCACAGGTTACCTATGTTATGAGAAACCATACACCAGGTTTAAACTTTAGTCAACTTAACTGAGGACACAGTCACATAAATTAACACAACATATTGACTAATCCATAATAATTACATATCTGCATGCCCTTACTCTATGGTAAATGAGTTAAATCTCAAAGAAAAGACAGACAAGGCATATAAAATTACCTTACATCTGTAAGAACAGATCTGCCACCCCAGACCCATTAGCCAGTATACATACAGCAGGTTTCACAATGGATTTATTGTTTTTACTGAGCTTGAGCTGCAGGGTTGATCTGTATGTACAGAGAATGCCTCCACGCTCCATCTGAGAACAGGCTCAGTACGGACATGATGCAGTTTCTCTGTACAGAGACAGAACTGCTCAAGTAGGCAGCGTGCTTTGAAATTTTTACTATGAAAAACTTCTCTTATCAACCCGACAAAAAGGAAGGGAAAAAACATCTGATTTTAAACAATAGGCCAGTCTTTAACTGTCCTGTTAAAAGGGACTCTAGTATTGTCTTCAAATGTTTCTGATTCTTCCCCCAACAGAGTTATTTGTGCAGCTGTGAGACTTTTCAATAAGATATATTGAAAGCAGTATTATCTCAGTATAATCAAAAAGTAGAAAATACCACTGTGTGGTATAGTAATAGCTAAAACCACACTAAGACTATTACAAGCTGTAAAATTCTAGATCACTGACATTGTTATATTTCATGAGTGGTAAAATAGTGAATGGTTCCAGTAACACATACAGGTGGTGTAACACAGTCCAGACCTCACATGTAGAGCTATTCTAATTAAGGGTTTCGACTTATTAAGGCCTTAGAGCCTGATAATGTGAGTACACACAGTTTTTCATTTTTTTATGGGTTGAATCAGCTATTTCTTCTCAACACCTGTCCTTTTAGCCCTGCAAGATGCATGCTTTTAAGAAGGCAATGACACTGGATAGTGCTGTTACACAGTCCTGTAACCGAACACCAGGCTTGACTAAATTAGGTCCTGATTTGGATTATTGATGGTCCTCTCCTCCAAAAATGAAATAACTTGCAAGAGTGTTCAGGCACCAGAGATATTTTAATCAATACACCAACTTCTATAAAGTATGTAGTTCCCAGTACATTTGGGTTTTTAGCTTATTTGTCCCACCAGGTTGGCTGGGAGAGGCAAAGGTATGTAGTTATACAGATCATTACTATGCGTTTAAGTTTATAATTTTCTTGGGTCTCAGGTTTTGTGTTCCATCATTAAACTGGGGCACTCAAGTGGGAACATGAACCCATGGGTCACTGGAAAATTAGCCTAAAGTCTTAAAAGAAGGATGGTGTTGAGAAGAGGATAACAATTAAAATATTCAGTCCCTTAAAGAAGTAGTTATCATCTGGTATAACTAGAATATGCTTACTTTCATTACTCCAGTTCTTTTTCATTATTTCCAATCTGGTTTAGATTGTATAAGGATTTTGGACACCTGAGTGGGAAAAGCAACTACCTGCGTAATCTCCAGACTTTTCTGTGCTTGGCATTAATTCATTGGTTGTTGGTTAATTGTGAATTCATTCATTGTCATTCTTATTGCTTCCACTATTTGACGATATGTTTTATTTTTTTATTTACAGTGTTGCTAAATATGCTTGAGTTAATTTACCATGACTGCCTGAAACATCGTATTATAAATTGCTTGTACCGGACAACAGACTTAAATCCCTAGATGCTTTTATTTATATCTCTAAAATCATCACCCAGTCTATCAACTATAAGCAGGTCACCTTTTAGAGATTAAAGGATAGCTCAAGATCCTTCTCAGTCTTTTCTTCAATGTTTAGATAAATTTGGGGTTAGGTCTTTACTCATTATCTTCTATATGTCAGGTTGAAACTGTCTGTATTTTTCTACTTAGTGATGGTATTAGCAGTTCTTTTTATTTTATTTTGTTTTCATAGTAGCTTTTTATTTGCAGCTGAACAAGCATTAGAAAAAGTATTCAGTAACATTTGGACATCATCGATAAGGTGCGGGTTTGAACCATATCTAAGAGGGCCACTACTACCCAGGCAGGTAGCTTGCACTAACTGGGCTTGGGCTATGTTACTTTAGCTAGCTGCACTCCGTTGCGTAATGTTGGTTCAGTTGCATCTCTTGGGTTTCATTGTCAACAGGTATACACAGCTGAAGAATACGGAATGGATATTCTTATGTGGTCTTCTAATAGAAATGAAGAAAACAAATGGATGTATGCAAATGTGGTCCTTTCCAGTAACAGCCCTTTCAGAGTTGCCTTCGAAGCTGAAGTGGGGTGGAGTGAACCCACAGAATTTGCTCTTGATGATATTTCTTTCACCCCAGAATGCATTGACGGAGGTATGCTATTACACAAATATTTACAATACATGTATTCTTTTCAGAGGGCAGAGGAAAAGTGTAGCATTTCATATTTCAATGTATATCGCAGTTGCAAAACCTGGAATTTTTTCTTTTGAAATTATTGCAATACTGCTAGGTTTTTACTTCATTCCAAAAAATGTAGAAAAGAAATGGGTGCAGCACAATAATGCAAAGTATATGTTTTTCAAGGGAAAGAAAAATGTGTGAAGGAATGAAAGATCAAATTTGTCATGTATGACCCACATGGCAAATTTTTAACTAGCGCATTTTTCCCTAAAGGAAAGGAGCCATTATACCTATCAGTTACTCTGCAAAAGAAATATGACATATGATATAGTATCAGAAGAAAAATTTAAGTACATGTGCAAATACAGATTCTTATAGGAATATTGGCCATTCCTTATTTTAAAGAGTCAAGAAGGGAAGAAAACCAAAGAAGCAGAAAACTCTTTGTGTAGATCTTCATTCTTAAGGACCAACTAGGTATGATTAAATAAATGCCAATACAGATGTTATAAGAAAGTTCTTGAATAACATTTCTTTCTATTTATACAGCTCTTATTGTTCAGATGGATAGCCTGTGTATGAATTAGTTGTCATGCTGTTCAAGAAACTGTTTGCTTTTTTTTTATTGTGATGACTAAACATCTCCTTGGAGAATTAACCACATGCTGATTAAGGCTTAAAATGAAATATATGTTCATCCAGGTGGCATTTGCTCAATCTCAAGTTGAACAAAGTTTTGTTGAACACCGCCGATAGGCTCAGGCAAATACTATTTTGGAATGTTTTTCAATGAGCTGCAGACCATGTACGAGAACAAGTACTTGTTCTACCCTTATTATGTCAATCACCTTTGTTAACCATACCTGAAGGATTACTTCGGCAGTTTCATGCATAATATACCATAATAGAAAGGGAAATTTTCAAATTATATATTTTAAGTACCCATAATTAACTGGAAGACCTAGGTCTGTATTCCAACAATGTATATAGATCAGTTTTCTACTTTTAATGGAACTTATATTTTGGTAATTTATTATGAACAAGCATGAATTCAGAGAAAGGAAAAAGTCTTCCATGGAAAGTGTATGTTAACGTATCTTGAAATAATCATAACTATAGAAATAAAGTAATTTTTATGGAGCAACATTTTCTAATCACCTTATTTTTCTCCAGAGGTTTTTCAGTTGTAGAATACTTCAAAGTATCCAACTTGTAATACACACTGTCCATCTTACAAATATGGTATACCATAAGGAAAGCCTTAAGAAAAATTGTTAGAGTTATATTGGTTACTTACAGTTTGTTGGATAAGTCAAAACCATGAGTTTTTGACTTATCCAACAAACTGTAAGTAACCAATCTACATACAACCACCTAAAAATAAATCAGTCTTAGTTGGTCATGTAGACTCTTTGCCCAGCTGCAGAAGAGGCAGATGTCATTAGGAGTCAACCTATATTCCTTTGTATGGTAAGCTGGCAATCAGTCTGGAATTAGTTCTTACAAGCTGCAATACTTACACGACAGAAATAGTAGTTTATCTTGCTCTATTCTGTATTATATTATTAGTGTCTAGTCTGAAAAAGAAACAGACTTTTCCTTGGTCAGTTGACATGT
Organism: Fulmarus glacialis; assembly: GCF_000690835.1. NCBI lineage: Eukaryota > Metazoa > Chordata > Aves > Procellariiformes > Procellariidae > Fulmarus > Fulmarus glacialis. The sequence goes on along the minus strand of NW_009197615.1, from coordinate 98,120 downwards.
TTAACTTAAATGCAGGATACTTGTCTTTGTATTCACTTGTATGCTCCAGACAATTTCTACGTATTTTTTATGGTGATTTCTAGAGGTATAGGAAGCATCTGTACATGAATTCTTTACAAAACATTGTTCTTTATAAGACTATTCTTTATGCTCTTGTAAGAGTGGCATAAATTATATTACCCTAGAAGCAGCCTAGGTAAGTCTTCTGGTATGGCCAATAATGGATACCCAAGGAAATGTATTCGAATGAAAGAACAAAATAATAAATTCTGTCCTCCCCCAATCTTTCACAGTCTGTGTTAATCTGCTTCAGAGACTTTCTGAAGCTCCGAAGGTCATGCTTTCTGAGAGCTCTCAGATTATTCTTCTTCTACGAATTAGCCAGTTCTTTCTGAAGATACACAAAATTTTATTATTGGAAAATCATTTTTCATTTAGTTGTTATTGGAAAAACATCAGTTGGCAAACCTTGGTTGCAGGAGGTCTTTTTCATGTTTTTTAATTCCTGTCACATTGCATCCCTCTCCCATGCTCTGCCGTAGATCATCTTCCACTCATTTAAATCCATTACTTGGAATTAGAGTACAGAGTATTCTATCTTTAACACTTTTTTTTCTTTATATCTCCATTCATAACCTTTAGCTTGCATTAAATGTGCCATCCTAGATCTGTCCTCCTCAACCCTGATGCTTCCACAGTTCCAAATTCTACTAACCCACCTCCTGTTCTTCACTTAATCGGGCATCCAATTTCAGGCATCCTATTTTTACATTCCCCACACATTTTTTGCCTCCACCAACCACTCCACAGTTGTATGTGCACTCTGACAATTCTGCCAGTTTCTTCTATCATCCACCTCCCTCCCCCAGTTTTACAGTCATTCTTACTGTTGTCCCGAGTGTGTATTTCTCAAAAAAAAAAAAAATGTCTAATGGAAGGCAATCTCCTAATGAGTTTGTGACTTGATATATGATCTCCTCTCCGGACAAAAATGGTATCTAGATGCTGTTACTTAAGCGTGCACTGACTTTCTGTTTTTTCATGGTTTTGTACTGCCCTGGGAAAAGTCCTATCCTAACAATCCTTGCTCGCCAGCTAGGCCAAATCTGTGCTTGTGAAGAGGCAAGAGAACTCACAAAATCTGTATAATAAAATAAACCACAGCAATTTAGGAGGAAGAACTTATCTCTGACTTTTTAATATTGTTCCTGACAAAGAGCAGCTACTTAGGAGGAAGTGCTAGTGTTTTACTAATAATTGTTTCTGAGCAACCACTTAAAAATTCAGATGGTAAAATTTGAAGATGTTACCTGCAAATAGTATAAAATCACTGACCTGTAGATATTTGAGCAAGAACATTTTCCTTTAACAAAAATGGTGGGAAAGTTTACCTACTCCACTGCCAGTCCTGCTTTGATTTTTGCTCATTATGTTTATTCAAAGACTTAGTTCAAAGAAAAGTGTACTACCTGCAGTACAGGTTTTGTGTAATGTTCTCCCTTGCAGAAGGGATCCTTGCTGCTGCAGATCTTTTTCCTCTCTCTGTATTATTATTTTTCAGCTTGTCTTTAATTACTTTGGGTTTCCTGAGGCAACATGTTCTAAATAGAAGCGATCACAATTTAGCTGGCTGGGAGCTCTGAGCAATAAAGCATTACCAGCAGCTCTAATTCAGCTGAGGTTTTTATTTGTTTTTAAGTAGTCAGCCCTCATTAGCCCTGAGAGTTTCTACAGATCCAAGAATTTGAACATTTAAACAAAGTGTGGTCAGGCTATTCCCTGGCCTACTGCAGAAGTAACCTCTAGCTGGTGCCCATGCGTGGAGAGAGCTGCAGTGCCAGTGGTAGTGGCACAGGATCTAGCTTAGTTCAGAATCAACTGCTAAATGAGATGCACTCTTACCACTTTTCAAGGTCCTTTATTTTCTGCTGATAAAAGTGTGTGAAGATCTTATATTACAGGAATTAGTGCATCTTATGGACCAAAGAATTTAGTTGTTACTCAGTTCTAACCATCATCTTTAAACTTTTAAGTAATATCTTGATTTTTTAAAAATTACTTTACTTTTATTTACTATCTTATTTTTTAAACATAGAAGTTAAAAAACGTTTCCATTTCTAGTTTCAGATGGACCAGGAATACTGAAGTATTGAATTAGATTTTGTATTCACTAATACCTGTCTCACAGTATTTTCTAGTTCAGCTGAAATAGGAGGCATCACAGAAATTCTTAAAATTTCTGCTTCTACTTAATTTAAATCCCAGCATTAACCCAAAGATGCTTAATATCCAAACTTTATTCTGCTTATATAAATCAGAATGCTATGTTTCGTCACTCACTCATTACTGGAGAAATAAACTGGATGGACAAAGTCTGTGTAATTTAAATAGTGAGGTATTAGTTACATAGCACTTTTATGTTTTGGGAGAGTACTCTCAAGAAACAAATAAATAGTAAATATATTTTGTGATCTCTTCCAGAGATCATCCAAACAAAATATTTGTTCTTATGGAGATCTTCTGCTGGAAGAAGGTAAATCTCAGTACAAAGTCAGCACTGACTGCTACTCCAGCCCTTTCACGCAGCGAAGTTACCTGCTAGCCCCTCTTTAGCAACAGCTCTTTGTGAACTTATACTTCTAAATAATACTGTTTTAATTAATTGCTTTATGTTTTGGTTTATTCAGAAAGAATAGTGTTGACACTTTAGGATGAATATTTGGGCTGCATCTTGGGTATAAACAGGAGTGCAAACATCATGCAGTGCCCTGGGCTCTAGAGTGTTTGAGAAACCAGTGCATGCTTTTCCACCATCAGTCATGCTTTCAGTGTTTATCACCGGTTCAGTATTAACATTGCTTAGTGAAATAACTAACAATTTGAAGAAAATAATCTTCTACTCCACCTTTCCTTATCATTCTGTGTTTTTTAATTTCTTTTTTTACTCTATGTTTGCTTTCATAGTTTACTTCCCGCAGCTGCTCAGTGCTATCTGAAGTATTTTCCTTCTTTTCTTCTGTTGTGTGAACTATTTTTTATCATCCTTCATCATTTTACTTTAAAACCTTTTCTGTTCCTGTGCTTCTCTTTTTCATCCATTCCTTTCTTCTTTCTTTACAAAACATTTAAAAACCCAGTCTTTTTAGCCTGTCAACTTAACACATGAGAAAGGACTGCCAGTGTTACAAATTTCCCCCCCCACGCTATTGTAGCTTCACTTTCACCTGGAAGATTTGTCTGCAGTAGAAAATATCATTATGTAAGGATACATTGGAGATAAATGGGCAAATCGAATAATGCAAAACACTCAGCACAGACAGGCCATGTTGCCTCTAACACTGTGTCGTCTGATCATGGTGGAATTGTGCAAAAACCAATGCTATTTCCCAGGCTGCTGTGGGTTGGTTTTCTTCTAATGTTGTGATAGTTCTTGACTTCACCACACAGGTTACGAACAAAAGGGTCAGATTTGCCATTTAGGTACTGAAGTACGGTAAAATTTTCAGTGGTTGTTGACAGCTTTCACTTAGGTGAAAAGTTTGCTTTGACATGCCGTAACTCATCCAAGTATTCCCATTGCTCTGCAGCAAAACACAAACCAGACCTGCTGTAGGCTTCAAATAATTCTTTCATTGCGCAAGCTTTCACTTGTCATGAAGAAACAAATAGAAGAAGCAAATCAGAATCTGTGAATTGCAAGATTGAATTTGGCTCTACATTCAAGCCCAAGCCACCTAGTACTTTAAAGGTTTTTTTAAAAATGCACACAAAGTCTTCCCACTACCCTAAAAACTAATATCCTCCAGAAGCTGAATCTTCAATCTCTTTGAGCCATCATAAGACAGTAATGTGAGAGATAGCCAGATCCATTCCTATAGATCATCTTTCCTAACTTTCTAGAAAAGCTGATATTGCAAAGAAGTGCTGAGACAAAGGAAATATCAATCACAAAATTTGGGACACATATACTCAGAACTTCAGGTCAGCCATAGTCAGTATGGAAAAGGTCCAGCTAGCAATATAACCTGTCTTCAACAGTAAAGAGTATAAGAAAAGGGGAATTACACATACTGTTTTCCCCTGATACCTTCCCCATTGCCAGCCATTTGTAATTCAGAGTCTTCCTGAGCAGTATGTAGGCTCAGCACAGTGATCCTCAGGGTTTTTTCCCCTTGAATTTATCAGTTCCCCTTTTAACATCAGGGAAATTTTTAATATTCAGGAATTAAAATAGATGCTGATGCTTGTATGAATCTAGGCTTATCTTCATGAACAGAAAAGCTATTCAGTGCTTTCTCATTTAGGTCTTGAAAAGTATAAAAAATTTATTTGTATCTTGGTGATTCACTTTCTGTCTGGTGGGTAGGATTTCTTCAAGACTTCTCCATATTCCAGTTTCAGATCTCACAAAAGATGTATGCCTGACAGACCCAATCCTGAAGTTCTTTCAGAGCAAAACAATTTCCACTGATCTCCAAACAACAGCAGGATTAGGCTTTGTCTAATATTAATATGCAATACCATATCAAAAAGGTATGAAAGGTGCAGGTTCAGGCACCAAGCTGAGAAGAAGGAAAGTGTCCCAAAGGGCCAGAACTCTCTCTTTGTTCATGGTGGAAGGAAATGGACTTTATCACTGACATCTTCTAACACAAACTATCTCAGATAAGTGTTTATAATTAAAACAGCAGAATTAAGATTGTTCCTAAGACTTTTTCACTGAAGTAACTTAGTAACAGAATAGTGACTATAAAGACTATTTCCATATAGCATAGATAGCATAAAGAAAGAGTTAAAAAAAAAAAAGTCTGTATAGGTAATAAGCTAATAGTCACTGGTCAAGGTTTTCAAAATCAACCACTAGTCTGAGCTACTATAAGTTTAGGGGGTCTTTTTAGGTATCTTAAAGGTATCTAATTTTCAGAAAACCTAAGTTTTCAGAAGTCAATCCCCTTGTGATTTCAGATTAGAAATCACAGAGCAAAGGTAATATGCCTGGAAATGCTAATTTCATAAAATCTTGGCTAATTATTATTTGTTTCTCCTATATATTGAGGACTTTTTCTCCCTATTTTATCTCTACCTCATGGAACACACTTTTTGAATTGTGATTGTCTATAAACCTTCCCTGCTCTTCCTGCCACAGAATTCCATTTGCTTTGCAACAGGATCTGTGTGTTTATATAATCTTTAATCACATTATTGAATACTATTTTACTCAGAGTACCCTCTGCTTTTTCCAATACAGAGAAATCCCTGATGAGAGGTAATTGAATATTTTGTTTTGTCTGTGCACATTATTCAGATATATCTCTGAATGTAGAATTATTTATCTTTATGAAGAGGTTTTCTATACAGCATACAGCTACAGTGTCCAAGTATTTAAAAAATATTTTATAACTACCTCCATAATTACTTCTTGTAGCATAATGTCATCTACCTGCCAACTAAAAAGAGAATGAAATAAAATAGCCTCTATAATTTTGGGTATCAGATTGGAAATGCCCAAAACCTTTTTTTTTTCAGAGTCATGAAAATAAAGAATCCTGAATTGAAACAAAAAGCAAAGTATGAAATGGCCAAAATGTTTCTCCTGGGCAGACCAACAAAAGCATTACAGGCAAACTAGCCAAATAACCAAACAGCCTAGAAACCATCCATTTGCAGATAATTTTGTATGCTTTCTAGCACTTTTATTAGATCCCATTTCACTAGATCTTATAAGAAAAGCATAAATGACACCTGTATCTAATTAAGACACAACAACCCAAAAAGTACAATGGGTGTTTGTGAAAAAAAATAGCCCAGTGTTGCAGAGAGAGTCTTGCTGAAGGGTATGTGTGCGTGCGTGTGAAGCAATAGTGAGAAAATTCTGCAGCAGAACAGGACTCATCTGACAAAGGCTTAGACCAAGTCAATGCTCCATCTCTGAAACTCCCAGAGCCTGAACGTAGGAGATACTGGAAGTGTTAACTGCCTGAGTTGCTGATACTACAGTGTTAGATCACGGGCAAAAACTCTCTAGAGGAGACTTAACTTCTGATTTCTTTAAGTTGCAGAGCCAGGGGAATCACTGTTAGCTTGTCTGCTCATGCTTGCAGTGAAGCAGAGATCTCTCTCAGGTTGAGATCTCAGGGAGTTTCTTTTCTCCAGGGCAAGAGATGATTCAGGGGGAGCTGCTGGGGGAGGCTGCTTGTAACAACAAAGGAGGGGAAGAGGAAAGCAAGATTAGTAGTGATAGAGGACTGGGGATACCGGGGATATTTGTGAATAGTTTAGTATTTGTGAATGGTTTAGATCCTCATTGCTTGGCAGAGATATGCTATTTCTGCATTTTTGAAGAGTAAAAATTTTGATCCGGGGCATCCTAGAGAGATTCTTCAGCCTATCTCAGTATCTTCCACTGCACAGACCTAGCTGGCAGTGAAGCCACAATTTTTTTTGTGGATTTCACAGACAGGGAAATTGGGAATAATTTTAGGGTAAGGTAGTTACACTATATAAACTAGCATAATTAGTGGCAAGTCCTGAATGCAATGTATGTCATGTATGTTTAAATAAATAAATATAATACCTTGGTCCAAATCTTTCCGTTTCTCAGTACAGAATACTGAAATCTTCTGATTCAAGCCAGATGCCTTTTGGGAAATTAAACATCTTTGGGTTTATTAATAGTGTATTAAAATAGTTTCATTAATATTGAACCTCCAAAACCCATCTGTTTACACCAAAAAAAACCCAAGGAAGCCTCAAATCACAGAGATGATATTTTGCTTTGCTAAGTTTGTTCATAAAAAATCAACGTATTTCCTTGGAGGAATAGAGAGAAATCATTTTTGGAGTGAAATAGTTTCATGATACTATCCTAGAAAGAAGAAAATTTCCAGATTCTTCATTATGTAAAACCTACCTGTCTCCTCAATAAGAGTAGATCACAAGCTCAGATTTATCTCAGAAACTATACGGACCTTACCATAGTTTTCTTCAGGACTCCTCTCAGCTGACAATAAATTTGTACCTGTAGAAGCTACCTTTCTTTAGAAATTGAGAAATAAAAGATTTAACACAGTGTTGTGTTCCCACCCCACCTATGAAAATGTGCTGATTCCAGGAATCTGCTCTTTTCTCCACTCTAAACCTGTCCTGTAGTCCAGCCCACCTCATTTTGTTGGAAACTAAAGCTTCACAGCTTCTCCAGTTCTTCATTGCTCCTAATAAATAAACAAATACATAAATCCATCACAATAGCAGGCATAGCTAGCAATTCCTGGACTGTTCTTAGCAGAAATATGACAAATATTGCCATATTTCTGTCACAGGTAGTCAGTGTGTTCCAGCTAGAAGTGGTAGTTACCTGAGTGGAAACTATAAATCATAGCTTGATTTTACTGGCAGTAAACCTGTCTGTTTTCCATTATGTTTGTATGCTAGCAAACTGTAATCATTTAAAAGAAATTCTGCACAATTCTGCACAGACATATAAAATATTGAAGTCATTGGGCCAAGTTCTGTCTTAGTTAATTCTGGCTTTGTAACAGGGTCTCTGGGATCCTTTTCAGCACCATGCCCCATACTTCTGTGTTCTCATTTGGAAAGAGATTTAAAGATTCAATCGGCCAGACTCAATTTCCCCTTTTTTTGTCTTTTTACAAGCTTTGAAATTAACATTTTATTTTCTAGCAGAAGCTTTATTGACACTGATAAAGACTCACAGACAGATTGTTAAAGTATTTGAACAACTTTAGTCTGGTTAATTTTTTTTAACAAGGTTATTTCCTTGCAGCCACCTTGAATGGGCTGATTTCACGCCCTGATCCAATGTTTACTGAAGTGAAAATGAGGACTGCCACTTATTTCTACTTAATTAATACATTGGATAGGACCTGTAACTAATTTATACTCTTGTCTAATGAAAACTGTTGGAGGGAGTTATTTTTGGCCTCTTTTAGCTACAGTTAATAGGTCCACTGTTTTTATTAGATTTAGTAGGCAAATTACTTATGGAAATATATCAGACAGGTTGTTAGTTTTCAAGGGTCTGATGCAAGGCCCATTAAAATCAATGAGTCTTCCCATTTACCTAAATGGGCTTTAGAGCAAGCTCTGATACAACTGAGTTAATGCTGTGTAATAGCATGTGGTAACTTTATTTCATGCTTCCTAGTGTTTACTTTAATACCAATGTCTACTAGTCTTAATTAGAATTCACTGTTACAGGTGATATATAAATATAAATGAAGACCTACTCTGCACCAGAGATCTTGGTATCTGAACAAGGCAGAAAATGCATGGATAGCGTGGAGGTGGTGTTTCATTCAAATTAAGCATGTTTATGTGTTTCTGGCTGTGCTAAGGACTGTGTAATACAAACATTTACTTTATATTAGCATTTGGGTAATAACAGTTCTGTGGTTTCCTGTGACTGAATCTCTGTGATTCCTGGGTAAAATGTTTACAGTGCCAAGCTGTGACGTTTGGCACACAGTCAGGAAACAGGATCACCACACTCCATGGATGACAAAGACAATAGTGCAACAAAGCATATGTATACAGAAAATGTTCGTCAAACAACAGTAAGCCTTTAACAAATCCCTGTCCCATAGATATGTAATTATGTCGTTGATGATGAGCACTTATTGACTTAATGCTTTTCATACTGTAAAAGTCCTTACTCCCAAATCATCAGCTCATGAGCTCTATTTAGTGTAACAGATGTTTTGATGGTTAGCACATTGAAATAAAAATGTATCTAAAAGCATCCATTTTATCAGACAGCAATGAAATACAGGTATATTCAGCTGTAGTTACTGCAGTTCATGAAACAGTACATACCAAATTTGGTTTGCTTTACACACTGGTCTGATTTTTGCATTTTTATATCTACCTCAACTACCTAATTTCTCTTCAAAGTGTGAGGATGCATATAGGGGAGCACTTCTTGGTCCTTAGGTCATAGCTCACCTGGCACAGCTGCATGAGTAGTTTTCACAAAAGATTAAGGACTGAATTGAAATGTCACTTTTTAGGACATAATTTAAATGTCTTTTTTATGATTACCTTTTTTATGAGGTAAATGTTATATGCACATTTTTAAACCCTTTCTTTAATTTTTGTTATTTGCCATATGCAAGGTAAAAATAAGTGTAAAAAAAAAACCACTGAGTGCAAAGTAAAATAAACAAGGACATGTCCTCAGCTTGCCACTTAAAAAATCGTGATTCCTTTAGCTATAATGGAACATCAACAATTGCTGCTGTTTGTCATGCAGATCTAAATCCAGACTCCGTGTTCCGCAGAGCAGAGGTTATTTTCTCTGAAGTTGTTTTTGATTAGTTTGCTTTCTGTCTGTGTGAAACTACTGAATGTATTCCTGAGGATCTCCAGTCCTGCTTTTCAGTGATCATGCAGCCTGGATACAGAAAGCCAGGCTTTCATCCTGTGTTCCTTAGAACACATCATTTTCAGTAGATTTATCTCCAAATCCTTAAACAGCTTCAAATAGATACTGCTTTTTAAAAAAGTAACCCGTACAATATCTCCTCCACTCCTGAATGCAGTCTGAAAATGAGAGCCACACAACACTCAGGAGCTGAGTGCTGAGTTGGGAACATCTTTTCTGCATTTGGAAAAAGGTGAGGGAAACATTTTTTTTGGTATGTCAGTATTAGGCAATTGTTGAATCTAATGGTTTTAAGGGACTGCAATGGCCCGTGGGCCACAAAGGGATAGTCCAATTTGCATTGAAAAAACACACTTCAGCTTCTGCTGCTTACATAACCTTCATATTTATCTACAAGAGTGGATATAAGATTCAGGTATAAGATTCATGTATATGCATAAGTTTAAAGTTAGTTTCTACGGCTGAGTCAGGTGAGTATACCACAGTGTAGCTCAGCACAATGGAGGGTATTTATGATGAGTCTCTCATTAGTGCCAGCTCATTTTTCACTGCAAACCACATTGCAGTGTAAACATTTTAGTTCAATTCTTCCCAGTGGCAAGGAAACAGAATGAATATTGCCACTCTTTAGAATGAAACATGTCAGTAGCAGATACTGCAATGATGAGCTTAATATAAATAATTACATAGATAGTAGCTTTGTATGCAAGCAATTAGTTTTGCCTTAATATGTTGCTTGAGGTTTCTTTTCAGTTGGAATTAGTTAATGATTTTCTAGATTTGCATATTCCTATTACTCAGTTTTGAATGTTAGCTATATATAAATTAATGTTTTATAAATTTTCAAAAATTTTGCCAGGCACGTTTAATTTATAATTAAGAAAAGCCTCTATAACCTACTTTATATGAAGTATATAGATTGAACTTGGGAGTACAGTTTTCGCAGATCACGGCAATCATAATGTTTTATATAATGTCATCCAGAGCACAATTTTCCTATTACATCTGAAACCAAACAGATGTGAACTAATACATAATGTGAGTTAATATGCAAGGTGATATTCTTATGGTCTTTGAGATGTATTCTCATCTGACCTAAAACGATTTTGCTGATTTCAGGGCATCACTTTGGATTTTTTTCAGTATTAATGTACTGAAAACATAAAACAGACCTCAACAAACCCCTGGTTAACCTTACCCCTAACTTAACCTCTAGTAGAAATTGGAGACATCTTCACTGCTCTCAGTGAATATTGCACACTTTAAAATAATTGGCATGCAAGTCACAAAGAACTTTTTTCTACACATTATTTTCTAACAACGATAGGGAATCGTGATAGAAAATAACAACAACAACAACAACAGCAATAATAATAAAAAATCCCCCATTCAATAGAGCATTCAAACATTTGCCTAACTACTGAATTTAGTATGGGATCATTTACATGCATAAGTGCTTTATGTGATCAGGACCATAAGACTAAACTGATCAGTGCTGCAAAAACCCAAAGATAGTTTAGCATTCAAGACCAGATTCATAACAAGCAACACATTCATGCATTATTGAATTTAAGAGTGGATTTCAAATTTTTTTTTTCCAAACAAAGTTGGGTAGAAACCTATTAGCAAACATATCGTGAATATGATAGGTATAGGGGAATAAACTGGGTCAAAAATGCTCACAAATGTGTTATAAATGCAATCTTTCCTGCAACATAAACAAGTGACGATAGTAAAATCAAACGTATTGGAACTGTGTGGGGTTAATTTTCACTGTATCAGAACAAACAGAAAAACTAAAACTGTACTGCATAACGACAAAAGTGCATGCCTAAATGGAGCTGACTGCAGCTTAAGTCATTTTCGCTGCCTAAATACTGCTAGGCACTGTGAGAAAAAGGGTCAGAAGTAACAGAAGGGAAAAAAAATGTTACCTAGTATGATCATACCTTTTTTTTCCAGAGAAAGTGCAAAGTATAAATACAAAAGAATTCTTTTTTTAAAAATCCATCTATTTTTAACAGTACCAGTTTTATATCAATAAAGAGAGAAATATGTTCTCCCAATGACTTTTGATACATTTCATTGGTATCTTGACAGAATCTTGGGCTTATATACAGGTTCTTCGTGATGTACTCAATTCTAAAATCTTTATGTGCTACTATTATTAATTATCTGATAAAATATGGGAAAGAAGTAGAAAAAAAATGCAAAATCTAAATATTTTTAATATGTCCAAAAAAAATTCACTATGTGATTTAAATGTCTATAATCAACCATCTAAACACAACTTTCATAAGCCTTTTGAAGTAGTATAAATGAAAATAATTTTGTGAGACTAACACATTTATAAAACACATATCATGAAAATGCACTCTTTTCAATATCATTTAAAAGTACATGTCTTTGAGATATTTATGATGTAATTCTGAATACAAACATGCCAAAAGATCAGTAGTTATTATTTTCACTGTGTCAAAATCCATTATTGTTTTTTTTTATGTTTAGATTATGTCCGGTGTATGAAATACGTCTTTCTAGTAGCATGATAGAATTTAACAACATTACCAGTACGAAATGATGTCAGGAATATTCTATTGTATGAAGCTTTTCAATTACGATTTCTGACATGATGTCAACATGAAAATCAAAAATTGCTAAGCTAGCAAAGGTCAATGTTAGACAGCAGTTTGAGTTCTTTTTCCTTGTCACTGTTTCACAAGCAACCGGATGGTAAAATAATACCAGTATGTTGTTTCTTTAAATGCATTAGCAGTTCAGTTTTTTGTACAAAATGCTATTGTTATTCATGATGCGGGTATTTTAGAAACTGAGCATGTTTCAGCAAAGTTCTCCTTCTGTAAAACCCCAGCCTGGTATCACAGAATACGCAAACATACTGCTATGCCCAGTGGATTAAAAGTAGTAAAATAATGCCAAGATTCATGTATTCCCTTACAGCGTGTCATGCCTTAATGCAGCAGTAACATCTGATTTCTGAGGTCAGAGACCAACGCTTGCACAATTTCAAAAAGCAAGCTAAAACCCACCCATGAACTTTTACACTTGATCTGCTCTGCTTCAGCCCAAGTCAACAGCAAAACTCCTCCTGTCTTTCACAGAGGTGGCAACATTAATTTGTCTTTCTTTGTCTCTAACAATCATAATATTATTTTCTTTACTCACCCGCTGCAAATTGACCTAGAAAAGACTAAATACATAGAGTTAAATTCTGGAGATTTTTCTCTTTTCCCTGCACATAAAAAAAAAATTGCAGGAATCCATCACATTGCTCCCATGGGAGACACTGTTGGTGTAAAGAACACAGTGTTAGCATAGCCAGCTTCTTAGAATTCAGTTTCCACAAATAGGTCTGATGCTTCTGCTGGTAAAATTCAGTTGCAATGATTTTCATAGGAAGAAAGAGGGACTTGAGTGTCTGAGACAAATTTATTTGTATAAGTGATCACAGAAAGTTTTTTCCACTATTTCCTCCAGCAATGCAAGTAAGCATGGGATATTTCTTCTTTTGTAAGCTGTCTGAATTAGTTAAAGTCTGAAATTTAAAAATACTTTTTTTTTTTTTTCACTTGCACCCTGGAAACTTTTATCTAGTATTTTCTTTGATTTAATTCTCTGTCACTTCAAACTAAGCCACAGAATCAGAGTGATAATAAACTATGTCAGTAAAAATCTTTGTTGTTACTTTATGAAAGACTTTTTTCTTACTCTGCTAAGGGTTCAGACCTTACTATGGATGATAGCTTTCCATGAAACGAGTTCCTTGTAGATCCAGACTTACATAGTCTTTCTTTGACTTTTATTCACTCGTTCAATATACAAGTAGAGGAAGATTGCAAGTTGAGGGCTGTCAAGAATATTTTTTAACCCTTTCCTGAAAGATAAGTTGTATTAATACTTTGGTATTAACCCTTCTATACGGCACAAGCAACAATAGGATCAAAACAAATGCTGAAAATGAGACAAAGTGTTTTTAACAGTGTGTTCTGTACTTAGGAGCTGTGGTTTTATACAAGGGTTTTTTAAATTTTTTTTAGAGTTTAGTAATCAAAAACAGCTGCCTACCCAGCAGTCCCTATGTATATCTCGAAGGCAGTATAGATGACTACTGAAAGAAGAGAATCAATAAATATTACTTTTTTTCTTGCAGGATCAGCTGATCCACACCCTCCAACTTGCAGTAGTGACCAGTTCACATGTGCATATGTGCAGCAGTGTTTGCCCCTCGCTGCAAAATGCAACGGGGCTGAAGATTGCGTGGATGGAAGTGATGAAACAAACTGTCCCACAGAGATGCCTACCACGATGTCTCCGGGCTCCTGCAAACAAACAGAGTTCCTGTGTCCTTCCAAAGGCTGTATCCCATCCCTCCTGAAATGTGATGGTGTGCCTGACTGCCACCTTAATGAAGATGAAGTTGGCTGCCGTAAGTTACTTTCATTGCTATAATTAAGGCCATGCTAACTTACTTTCCTAAAACAGTGATGTGAAAAAAAGCAACATAATGAAGTATAGTGTAAAATTCACTATTCCCTCATCAAGAAAAATATTATTTGTATCACGTATAATGTGCTATCTGGAGAGACACTTTACATTTGCAAATAATTTTGCTTATGCGTTATTATTCCCTGGCTATCAACTTTGATAAATGTTTAAAATTTTTTGTATTGTATTTCTGTTAATAATTGGAAGCATTTCCACTTTTTTCCATAGATCAGTCAGCTGCATTTGCATTGTCTCACCTCTGATTACAGTACGACAGACAGACTTTTGCAGTTCTGTAATTCAGTAACATTCAAGGCAATCCTGACCTTTCAAGGATTTTGAAATCAAGTCTGTTCATGCAGTAGCAGCAATCTCTGTCCCAATCAAGAAAAAGGGCTCACAAGCAAAATGCAAGGACAACAGGTTTTGAACTCTGTAACTGCAATAAGATACCATGAAGTTTCAGATAGACACAAAAGTGATGTCTGCTCATTTCAAAATACTTCATTATTGGTAGATGAACTGAGACCAAATGTTTCATTCCAGGAAGGGCAAAATAATTAGCTACATAGAAAAAAAAAGAGGGTTTTTACATATTAAAACTTTTCATTCTGCAAAAAATTTTTGACATTTTTTGACATTTTATTTTTCATCGTTATCATAACCAAAACAATTGATAAAATATCAGTTTCCAGTGAGCTAGAAATTCAAGTTATTTAATAATTTGTATCAAAACTAATGAATATACATGCAGGCCACTGCACATGCCATTTCTTTTAAAAAATCGCTGTATAAAACTGGCATGGATTTTGCAGACTATCTGTGCATGCCTTTCTAGGCACTTTTGTTTAGAAATGGGCTCCGTGGTTTTGTTGCAAAAGGCATGATTTTGGGGATATCTCTTACCTTAAATTCTAGATGCCCCTAGTTCAAATAAACCTCTCTTCATTAATCTTCATTCAGTCCTGCCTCCTCCTCAATCTGTCCTCTATTAAAGACCTATCTGCTGTATCCTAGTACATGTACATCCCAACCCCAGACCACAGCAGCTAATGTGTTTCTCTAAAATCCCAAAATCCTAAGGCCACAAGGTTTACATGAGTATCAGTATTCCTCGAACAACCGAGATATTGTTTCAGTGCCTTTGACTTCTAAGCAATGCCCAGAGAATGAGGGGAAATTAAGTCCTGGTCTATTCAAAGAACAAAAAATCTCCATAGATATTGCACACCTTGGGATTCTGAGTTGGGTGGAAACTTAGTCAAATCTGTAATCACATTGTTACTCCAAAACTCAGTTTTGACTATATAAACATGTAAGTTTTTACAATACAAGATAGGAATACAGAAGCAGCAGCTCATGTTTTTTCTCTGAAGAAGATACTGATTGCAGAGCAAAGCAAAAAGTAAGTGGTTAGTGATAGTTTGAAATGGAATCAGTGAAAAGCTGATTACTATCACAGTTCATTCTCCCATCAAAATGTATATGCCATGAGAGTGCAGCATTTCATCTCTAGCTGTCTACTTTTTACATGCGAAATGCCATGTAAGTTTGTCAACAAAGAAAATTCAGAGAAGGAAAACGTAAATATCCCACAAAATTTGTTTGTTTAATTGAAATATTTGCATAATCTATAAAATTGATTGCTGTGTTAGTAACCCCAGTCTACATGTACTGTAATAATAACACAGACTCAGAGTGGAGTTTTTTACAGATTTTAGATTGAAATTGAATATTTTTTCTAAGTAGTTATGAACACAGAGCAGGATTTAAGCAGCAAAGTTTTGTGTGGTTTTTTTTTTCCCCTTGGTACATATCAGATCTTCCTGCTGTTTTTAGAAAATTTCAGTTTAGGAGTTACTAGCACCTTCCATTTTGTTTTTGTGCCATGTCCCTTAGCAATTTCATTCATTTAAGTGTAACAATAGACAGTAAAAAATGTTCTGGCTTCTGAATTCAGGAAATCACCAGAGAAAGTTTTCTTTTGGGATGAAGACCAATTGTCAAAATGCATATTGCATCTTGCAGACATTAAGTATAAACCCAAAAGAAGGCCAGGAAAAAAAAAAAAAAAAAAAAAAAGTATTAGTCAGATCTCTACTATAACCACAATTTCTACCACAGAAATGCTTTTCTGCATGAATCAGAGATTTATGCAGACAGAATTTCCCATAGAGGTCATTCAGCAGTTAGATTGTACAGTGTTATGTTGATACAGTTTTATACCAACTAATGTGTTGGATTTTATTACTTGCTGCTTTTAACAAGAAAATCTTGGAACTGTTTTCCAATTATAGATGTTTTATTTGGCCAGTCCTCTTCTCGCTGTCAATTTTAGTGAAGGTTACTTTATCGCATCTATTTAATCTCATTTTTAATGTTTTTTTTTTCTTTTTAATTGCCTGATTACAATGGTAAGGGTGTAAAATAAAGATATTAGCACCAATGTGGTATATACATTACTTTTCCACAGGCCCCACCCAACACCATCTGACTGAAGTGCTAACAGCAATGAATAAAAAATAATTTCTCATTCCTCTGTAGTGCACCAAAATGTATGTGTTGTAGTCCTTGTAAATTTTAAATACCTAGTAAATATTAAAAATAGTATACTTTCAAAGGGGCTGTGATATTTTTATCATTTCTACAGATTTAACTTGGACCTGGAAAATGAAATATAGGCAAAAAGCTGGTATTTTCACTTCCATATCTTCACTGTTGTTAATGCCTCCATTTAATATCTTTATCCCAAAAACACCTGAAGACCTCTCATGAAAGTAAAGAATAACTAGACGGAGAAATTTGAGGCTATTTGTAACTTGTGTTAACCAATATTGATTGTAGTTTCAATGCAATAAGAGAAATAACATTATTTTTAAAATGTGCTCTTAACATTCTTTACCTCAGCACCAATAACTTAGTGTCATTGTCCTTTCTGTCTTAAATGCTGGATCTGTCCAAAGCATATGGCCAGATCAATTGCTCTGATTGTTCCCTCTGTAAGTGGTATAAAAATCTCAGTGCAATAAGCTTGTTCAAGGTAAAGGGACATATCAAAACCACCTTGATGGATCAGCCACATTTGATGATGATCAATGTATATAAATGGACCAAAAATAATTTGCAGTTCTTCTGTTTTATCCTCAGGTACAAGTCCAATAGCCAATCCAGGACTAGGGGAAATAATAACGGGCTAAATGACACTTTCTTTTCTTACCGCAACCCTCAATGCAAGTTAGAGCTCAGGAACTGAATCTCTGTGTTAGTCATATAACATATATGACAAAGCATAAGCAGTACTCTATATCCACATAGTTTACAGCATCCTGAAAATACATGTGCAGGCAAAAAAGGTCTAAAGCACATAAGAATATGTTTTATGTCAAATTTCCAACTTTGTTTCTGTTGAAGTCCGAGTCTGAACATGTAATTATGTTTACTGACTGGGTATTTTGTGTGCAAATGACTTATAAAACTGGTTCAAATACCATTGGGACGTCATCCCCCAAATTGCAAAGGGTGTCCAGGATTTGGATCTGATTGCACACAAAATAAGTATGAGATTATTATTTGGTCAGGAAAGTGAAGTAGAGGGCATGGGACTGTCAGTTACTTTCTGGACAGCTGACAATCATAAGAGATAGATGGTAGGATACACTACAAATGTGGAGCGGTGCTGTAATCTGCTGGGGTTTTTCAGTCTGCCACAACCTGTTCTGGCAGGTTAACTATCTCTTAGTATTTGTTTTCTTGTAATAGAAGGAAACTATACAATGTCAATTTTTTTGTTTAAAACTTAATTCTATCATTTTAAATCTAGGTTATGAATGAGAGTTGATAATGTTTTGTGATATCTTTTTATGGGTTTTCACTGGGGTTTTGCAGCTTACACTGTCAACTTTTTAAGTAAATACACCCTCCTCTTCTTTACGAATATAACATGGGAAAATCCACTTCTGTAACATCTGTGTTCTGTGTGTGTTTACTTATTTATCTACCCAGTAGTAAAGTTGTATGTCTTTGAAGATGAAAGCTTGTAGAGGTCACACAGATGCAAGTTTATACACTACAGTACAAATCAAGTTTTCTGGTAGTTTTTTAACAGTGAGAAAAAGAAATGTAGCTGATGATAACTGTCATGTTACTTTTCATTTCAGCCATTAAAGATTGTTTCAATGGTTCTTTGTTATGTGCGTCAACTAATCAATGTATAGCAATCTCCCAGCGTTGTGATGGCATTGCAGACTGCATTGATTTCAGCGTTGATGAGTCCAGCTGTTCAGGTACTTAATTTTGCATAAAAATATCATTTGAAACAAAAAAGTATAGTCATTTCCTACTGAATTTTTAGGCAGTCTTCAAACCTGACTGAATTCCCTCTGCTAAAACTTAATCAAATTACATCAGGCATGAATTTTCCTGATGAAAGTAAGACACAGATAAAATAGTGAGAAAAAGATGGAAAATAATATGCTTAGTTAACTTCTTCACAAGGGGTGTTTCTGAAGGTATAAACACATCATTGTTTAAAAAAAAAAAAGCCTCTGTAGTATACTATTAAGGCACTCTCTTGATTTTAGCCAATTGAACAACCCACTTAAGTTAACCCACACTTCTGAGTTAATAGGATTTATTGGTTTGTTTGGGGTTTTTTTAAGTCTAATGCAAATCCAGGTTGGAAACAAAATATATAGCATTTGTTTTAGCACAGTGCATTTCCCACAACATTCAGGTTTGGTATGCAATAGGGAAATGGTAGAGAAAGGTAAGAACAGGACACTAATGCACATCCAATCTGAATCAGATTTTTATTAACAAAATAATAAATAATTAAATTTAGATTCAAAACATCCCATTCAGCGACACAAAGTTACTGCAGTTCTTCCTCAAGCCAGTTACGAACTCTGGGCCAGTTATGTGTTAACAGTGCTCCCCTGACTTAGGTGAAGTTGCATTAGCTGAGAATTTAACTCTCTGTTTTTATAATTTATTATGAGTTATGTGATAAAGTTCACAATATATAGTATGTATTGTAATAACATAATTCATCATGGTATGTTAAATGTTTATTCACAAACTGAAAGTTTTACATTCACTCCTTGGTAGGAGGCATCCACTGGTTCCTCTGGGAGTGAAACTTGCCCACAAGTATTGTGTTCATTATATACGTTCATTATACTTTTTTTTTTTTTAATATGAGAGAAGAAATCATATTTTAACATCAAAAAATTAGCAATTTTACAATGCAGAGAGAATACATACTTGGTAAATTTGATTTATAAGATGTATTTTAAATGAAAAGGCATATATATTCAGAAATTAGCTCAATGTAGAAGAATATATAACATAAACCAGTAGACTTACATGACAGTAAATTACAAATCTTCCACTATTTTGTCAGAAAGCAGATCTTTTAAGTAAGTAATTTACTTTCCAAAATTTCTTCTTAAAACTAGAGGTGTCCACACTGAATAGCACTGTTTATATGCCTCAGCAAACAATTCTATGTGGCATATATCCAAAATTCTTTAGGTCTAATTTGCATTTTACCAGTTATTTTCTTACTAAAGAAGATTGAGGGGATTCGTTTTTGATTTAGAGTTTTTCTTGCTATAGGGATGTAAAACTAAACTTCAATAAAACTAAATCTGATGTTGTGGAAATCCATGTTAAAGGATGTCACAAGTTGATAATAGTATGTCACTGATATCCCCCTCTTCTTAAACACCTTTACTCTTTTCAAGACTGATTTCTCTAGTTCTTATGAGAATGTGAATCTAAGTGTTAAAATTCTGGACATCTTTAATAAGAAGGTTGGTGACACAGGAGTAATGTCTGTTTATCACCTCTATATAAAGGCTATTAATAATAAAATAAACTTAGGTACTAATTAAATACAAGTTCGGTTCTTTTGGCTCTTATTTTATATATTCCTATTTGTTTGAAAACTGAGTAAGTGGCAAAAGCTCCATTTCTGGAGTCAAATTAAACTCTGACTTGAGAAAAATTAGAAGCCTGTTCAAGTGAAGCACCAGGATTTCTATAAGCTCAAGAGGACCCCATCGACTATAATGTATTTATGACTTGACACTTGTATCACCAAGTCAAGGTCTAAAGGAAGAGTTTCTGGAAGTGTTAAGCACCTAAAATGATAGATGTGAATATTCTGCCATTTTGAAAATCAGGCAATGACAAATATAATAACGAGGGAGGGAAATTTAAATTATAATTTTTACTTTTATGTTTGCAGTTTGTCCTGAAGAATACTGCAAAAATGGAGGAAGATGCATCATCAAAGATGACACTCCGCTATGCCAGTAAGTTATATTGGGGATTGATTTGTGCTTGAAGTTGGGAAAAGGTGCTGTTGAAGGAGCGGTTTTGTTCCCCAGGGACTGAAGTGACATTTAATTAAAAGTCTTTGTATGTCTACACTATTTTTATTTACAGTTGCTGAGTTAAACCACATTTTGAGAAGAATGTTATTTACCAGATATACTTTTCTGTAACTTTCATCTATCATTACATGAGACATCCTGTTGGCCTGACACCTTAAGTTTTCTGTGTCTCATGTTTCACATCAATATTTAACAACACATGCTTCTATGAAAAATGATGCCTTATATGCAGCAGGTGATGTGTACCTCAGATGAGATTTACAGCAGGCTATGTTCTCATCTTTACCTAAATTTGTGATGTATTTCTGTTATAATGTTATTTTTTGCAAATATTTGGAGAAAGAGGGTAATGTTTTTCCATTTATGCCAAGCAAAGGGTTAAACATATGCTTGTATTTTTCTGGAAATACTCTATGCTGAAAAAAAAAAAAATGAATACAATTCTGATGTGGAACGTACAAGTCATTAGAAAGTGTCTCAGGCTATCCAAAGGGATTCATTTACACAAGATATCACTCTGTTTCCCACTGGGAAATTACAGGAGACTTTTTAAAGTGCAAAGAAAACAATGTTATGTGTTATCATACTTTTGTCCTTCATGTGCTTCAGTGGATCTTGCCAAAGAGTTTGCCAAATTGCTAAAGTGACTGTTTTATCAGGGTATCTATCTTAGTCAAGACCAGACATTAAGGTTTGTCTCCTAGTCTCACTCTAATAAGCCTGCTGAAAAAATTTCAGTTATTGCAGAATTTGTATCTTTCAAGACAAGTTTATGCTTTACTGGTTGAAGAAATGTGTTAAATAACATACTCAAGAAATACAGGCACTTTCATATAGACTACTTTGATTTAGTTCTCAGAAAATACTGTTAATTACCTGCAGATTTCCCAGAGAATCTCCTCTGTTGTAGAATAGAGAATGGCCTCTGCAAGAAGCTTGGAATTTCATTAAACTTGTTGTTTCAAGACTTCTTGGGACACAGAAAGAGAGAAAGGGGACTAAAAACATAGCAGAAGGTTGCAGATGAAATGGAATGGATAGCCAGCAGAAAATAAAGGGATTGGGAATAGCCAGGGAGTTTACAATTGGTAGAATAAATGGTTGAACAACAAGAAAATTGCTTGTAGGGACAAGGCACTGGGGGAGTAATTGAGATTTTAAGGATACAAGAGAATTATAAAAACTGAATTTATGTTGGGACTTGCAAATGAAAGGAAACCAAATTAGCAAGTGTTCTTTATCCACAGAAATAAAAGATAGTTGGAATAGTAAAATAGTAAATAGGATACTTTCCCTCAGCATTCAGTAAGAAACATGATATTGAACTCTGATGCAGTGCATAGGTAATTGGAGCAAAGGCACAGAAATGAAAATGACCTAACTGATGGGCTAACATAACTCCAAGAGCTGTATGTGCTTGTGTTGGGGAAACAGGTCATCTGTATTCAAAAATACTACAAAAGTAGTGTATGTTGCAATAGTGGAAGGCTTTCTGAAAACTCTGCTGTTAAGGGATGTGACTGGAGAATAACAAATGGAGAAGAAAAGGAATAACCAGATCAACAGTCCGATATCAATACCATTCAAGGCTTTATAATATTTTGAAGGAATTACTCATACATATAGGAACAGGGGAGTTAGCCATTTCTAAGATAAACTTCTGCATGACATTTGAAAATCCCACATGTCAACATCATGAAAAGAAAGAAAAGAATAAAACTGTACCTTATATGATAAAAAATGTAGAAGTATCCCAGTTTTCATTTCCTAGGAAAAAAAGATGAAAACCCTAGAAATTAACGTGGAAAAGACACTATTTTTTTACCTGTTTGTTCTCAGCTCTTACCTTAAATCTCCTGAAAAAGGATGATAGATTTAGGTGGAGATATCTTCTCTTGAGAGCAACTGCTCTTCTAGACTGCAGGATAGGTCAGGAGAAAAAGCAGAGTACATAAGAATGCAGGAAGCCTGTGGGACAGCAAGGAGACCCCTGCAAAGAGCAGAGTACGGATGCTGCCCTGTCACAGAAGTGGCAGAGAAGGAGAGTCTTCCTAGATACCCAGAGGTAATTGTGTGAAGATTACAGTGATCCTAAAAGTCACTGAGTTTGACTAATAGTCTTCAGTGACACAGTGGACAAGGGGAAAATTTAACATATCCTTTTATTGCTATTTTTTCTTACACAATGGATTCCAATCTTCCGTTGCTTGAGTTGCTTGTGTTCTAGTTTTTATAAAACAAAACCCGAGTCTGGAGTTTCAAAGTCTCTTTGGCCTCTCTGAGAACGTTGGTTTAACAAAAAAAGTCTGGGCAGGTCTCAAAGCTTCATTTGATGCAAGGTCCCATTTATAAAAACCTAAATTGCTGCTCATCTTACTTTAGTTTGAGGTATATTGGTAGAAAATAATCCAGCTTCTGGACAACATTTTTGTTGGTGGTAAGAGGTGAGTTTTTCTGTGTTTTTAATGCAATGTGGTTGAAGTAGTTAACTGTATAGACTCCTCCAAGTAGTTTAATGTGTCAGCATGGGAACAGAGTGAATTATCAGTAGCTGCTTAGGCAAAAGAAAGCAACTATTTGAAGAGACTGAAAGTTGATAGTAGATTTTATACATTTAGTACTTCTCAAGTTTCTTTGATGCTGTATGTTTTCATATGTGTGCACTATTGTTGCTTAGACATATAAAGTGAATACTTAGGACATCAACCTGACTTGCTTTAGGTAGGATGTAACAAAGAGGGATCAGTGGAAAGTAGAAAGTGAGCTCTGACATCCTTCTGTGAAGAGATATCTGTAGACCAGGTGGAAAAGATAACTGGATATAAGCCTAGATAAAGTTTCAGTATATCTTAGAGTGGGTAACAGGGTTGGTATATCAGGTTGCTGTAATTTCTGTTCATGCTACTGAAAACAGCTTTCCTTAACTGGTGCGTAATGATTGTGGTAACATCAGTGAGAGGCTACAGTATCTGAGAATGTGACTATTGCTATGGTGGTGGATGTTCTCAGCGAGAGTTTGCGAGTAAATGCAGAGCAACGATGCTTTGCAGGTAATGGTTAGCTTCCTACTTGAATGAAACACAGCTTGATGGCTGTCCTGATTCTCTCTGGTATTTGACTTCTGAGTTAGTTTGAATCCCATTTGCATTTGCTTCTCCTATTTGGTCAGGAGAGTACTTGGGACACGTATCAAATATGTTTATCTTGTTCTTACTACTTCTTGGGTATCCTCTTCGGCTGCCAGACTAGATGGAGCTTTAGTCTGAAATGCTGCGGCCGCTCTCATTTCACAAAATATTACCCCTATTTCTCCTGACTGAGTTCCCTTCTGTGGTGGATGTGCAGCCAAGTGGCTAGTGCTGGCAATCAGCTACTGTGGCTGCACAGTAAATCATGATAATTTGAGCAATAATGGCTAGAATTTTTGCAATTTCAGTAGTCTGATTTCAAAATTATTCCTTTGATTATATGTGTACTTTCCCCAATTTTTGTCCAGGTTTTTTTTGTGTTTGTTTTATTTTTTTTAAAGTGAGACCACAGACCTCTGGAAACATAGGAAAGGAATATTGATGAGAACAAGCAAGCTGGGAAAAGTGTGTTCGTAACACACTGAAGTGAAAGGGTGAGGCTTCAAAGATTGTACTAGTGTGGAAAAAAACCCTGAGAACAGAAAAAAAAAAATTACCAGACTGATAATACATAATTTTAACTCTCATACCAGCTAGACAAGATTAATACAATACATTCACATTGAAAATGTACTAAAACTCACCTATAATAAACATAATACAGTGCTTGTCTTTCCTTTTATCTTATACAAACACTTTCTATGTAATATACCAAATTTCAGACCAGTTACACTAATACTAAGTAGTACAATGAGAGTGCTTTTATTAATGTCTGAGCTGTAAGAAGGCTCTATCCTTAAGCACAAAATGTAATTACATTCACTGGCCTGTAATTAAACAGTCATGTTATAAATTAGAAATACATCTTCATTAAACAGTTTTTAAATTACATTGAATATATACCATCTATCTAACTGAGCTGTGGAGATTAAAATTTCAAGGAGCTATTATACATAGATAATTAATTAAGGTTATCTTTGTAGTTGTGTACTGAATACTGATTTGGCCCAAAGTATAGAAACTGAATTGTTTTGTTTGTTTGCTTTATGTGATAAAAGTGAAAAAGATTACTTTCCCTTTTATGTTTTGGAAAATAATTGGTTTTTCAGAGTAATAATTCCTTCAGAGGAGGGGATTTTTGCTTATTCTAGTTTGAAAAGCTACAGACTATTTGGTCCTCTATTTTTTAACTTCTCTCCTTCTCAGTTTTAAAATCAGCTCGTTATTATAACCACAAACAGTCTGTTTTAATGTGCAAATAAAGTATTTTATCCCCAGTGGTACAATAACAAATAGTATTCCACAAAAAATTTAAAAAACTTACTTTTTTGGTAGTTAAGACATTTTCTCACAATCTGATTTTGTCTTCAAAACACTAACTTCTGGTAAGCACAATACATTTTTGAGGAGAAGCCCTACAAGGTGGCATGCAACTTTAAATAATGCCACAGTAGACTCCTTCAATACCTTTTCCAGTCAAGTATCATGTGCCAAAGGATGGAAATTTTACATCCTCTCTGGGCAATGTCTTCCAGCGAGGCATGTAGGTGATTTTTTCTAAACATGTTTGCCTTTGATGTACTCTTACATGTACTGTTTTACTGGATTTTTGAGGAATGATGGTGGTAGTCAGCTTTAAAAACTAAAAGTGGGGGGATTGTTTTAATATCACACAGTGTGTCATGAAAACGGAGTGATAACAGTATTCCCACCTAAGAAAATAAAATCCTTAGAAGCATCTAGCCTGTGATTTGATGGAAGTAAAAAGACTAGAGAATGACAAGATAGACACATCCAATTCATGAGTAAAGTGAGTTTATAATGGGAGAAGATGGCAATTTCCATTTCAGCTGTTTGCCCTGCTGCTCTCAGAGGTTCCCACCTCAGTTACAGGGAGGATTGCTGACGTAGCAGCTGCTGAATCACTGCAGATTATTAACTGTTGAATCAAAGCAAATTGGTACTGATTCCACTTTCTTCCTAAGAACTTTCTTTTAGATTTACTGAACAAGTGTGACATAGGTAAGTTGATAAAGTTATACAGAGCCTATATATCTACCCAAGAAAGTGGTAGTCATGCAAAAGCAATTGTAGGTAAAGGAGGAAGGGAACAAGGATGCAACTGTGAATAAAAACAAAGCCATGATGAGTAGTCAAAAAGATAAGACATTGAAAAGGAATTTTATGCTAAGATTTGGCTTCTGGGAAATGACGACAAAGGCATATTCTTATATAGAGACATATATACAAACATACATAGCTAGCACAGAGAAGGTTTTTTCATATCTTTCCATTACCCAAGCGCCATCTGAAAAGTGATGCTGAGGCGAATAAAATAATAAATTCAGGTTGCCTGAGTTGGGTAAAATTGAGAATGGGAAGACAAGTTAACATCTCTGTTCTCCAGAATAAATGAGACAGCTTGTTGTGAAAGAAAATATACAGTATATTGATGGAAATGCACCTTTAAAGATTTTCTTGAGAAAACTCTTTCCTAAATTTTCTATTTCATATATTGTTTTCTGTTTTCTCTTTATCCTTTCTTATTCAGAAAAGTTTCGTGAAATCAAGGTGCCTGTTCCTGATACAATAATACTATTGCTTTTTGGCTTTTCATGTTTCTAACATCACAGCCTTTTCCAAAAAAGGCAACCATGATGTCATTAAGAATATGTATGAGATAGGATAACACTAAGCATCAGAGGAAATTGAACTCTTCAGTAGCATTTTGATTCCATTTCATAAAAAAGCAGTAATCAGAGCTACATAAACACAAGTATACGCAACCCAGACAGAACTGGCTCCCAATAAAATTTCATGCATGTTTGCTGATGCTAGAGGGTATTTTTTGTAAAACAATTGAATAGTGATCTTTTTTTTCTCAAGGATTTTAATTTAAAAATAAATTTGTCATGTTCGCACCTTCTGTGTTTGCTTTTGGCAGTCATATGGAAAGGTCAATTGAGCTCACCTGGAGGTTTGTGGCATTTTATATGTTCAAGTATTACTAATTAATGTTTTTCATTCTTTTTCTCTGCATTAGGAAGACAACTAGCATACAAGAATCATCATATACATAATCTAGGTATAATATCCCTCCTTTAGAGCCTAAACTATTTCTGAAATTTGCACCTTGTCTTTTAGTGTTCTCCGTACCAGCCCTGGACCTGTTATTACTTCTCTGTCCAAATTGCATATTTCGTTCCACAGTCTGGATCTCTATATTGAGGTATTTTGTTTTCCACTGACTCTGGCTGTGGCATTTAGTCCACTCACATGGTGACTCTTATCTATCTACAGGATATCCAAATGATATTGCTAGAAGACTGCTGTTGTGGAGAACCAGAGTACCGATTTCCCTTCAGGTCATGGTATATTTCATATGACCTGCATGCATTTTTGTTTGTTTCTCCCCCACCCCCAAACATTATGGATTATGGTGCAACGTGCAATGTGACAGAAACATAGATTCATAAATCTTACGCATTTGGTCTATTTTGTAAGAGATGGAATGAAACAGCTTTTGATTTTGATGCTGATCACCTACTCACAGAGCTTTCAGCAATCATTTCGCAACATAAATAAACTGAAAAAAAAAATCCATTGAATTCTTAATATATCAGAATTCAGGAAATACTGATCCTCCGTAAGGAAAGAAATATGCCAAATTTGTTTACAATTTTTTTTTTTTTTAATATTTTCCCAACTTGTACCAAGTGACTTCAAAGTAAACACATTTGGCAAAATCAGTTTTACCTGGTGAGAACCTTTCCATTGAGCAAATTATCAATTATTTGTTTACAAATGGATACACCGGCTATCTTTTTCTATTTGGAAGCAGTTACTCTGACCTTTGCTCTTTTTCCTCCTCTTTGCAGATAATAGTATAATCCTGAGGTCAGCTCCTTATCACACTGGAGCCAGCTGCTTCGTGCAGTTTGCAACTCCTAGAAATGATGAAAAAAAAACAAGCAACATTTATCTCAGTCAAACCTAATCAAATATATAGGGCAGTTTGCCACCACCTCCAGTGAGGCAGCAACATCCTGTGAAGTTCACTTGTGAGTGGTCTGAATCAGTTGATTGCTGAATCTAATGTTTTCAGAAGGAATCTGTCTTTTTCAGTTTCTTTATTCTAAAACTAAAACAAGGTTGTCTCTATGTGACTTAAATTTTGATTGCATGTAATCAAAATCCAGATGTTTTACTCAATTAAAAAAATATGACTGAACAGACCCAAAGCTTGGTTTCACAACAAATGTTTCTGATCATGTTTTTGAGAAATCTCAAAAACCTGATTTAAATGTAAACCAGACTTTCTCACTTAACTCTTGGGTTTTGGTCTTTTTTTGACTGGAAAACTAAAGCTCCAGATATCTGTAAAACTGGAAATGAGCAAAGTAGCTTATAGTCTTTCTCTGTCTTCCTGAGATGAAATATTACTCTGACAAATGGAAAAAGTCTCTCTTGAATGACCCATGGCTAGAATCTGAATAGCACTCATAATGGAAAGACGTAGTTTAGATATAGCCCATTGGTCATGCTGGAAAGCAAACCATGACCTAGATATTTTCAAATTGTCTCTTTATGATATGTTTGCTGAATGGGGAGATTTTTACCTGTATAGAAAATCAGCAAGGAATTTCTGGGACAATTTCTAAATCAAAGAGCCTGATGAACATTATGTACAACCTTTTCTTGCAAGATTTTGGAGTTGAGAGGAGCTAACACTTAGCTTTGGGAATAAAAGTAACTGCATGTTTCCTTTTAAAAGGTGAATTTAGTATATTATCAACCTCACTGCAACTCTCAAGATCAGAGTGAGAATTACATTTAGAGTCTGATCAAAATAATTTATGTTTTAATATGAAGATACCATAATCTCATTGAGAAGGGTATAGGCAAATAAGTATAATTTAGCAGATACTGTAAAAATGACTTGGGCATATAAGAATGCTTGTGGGAAAAATTTTCTCTTCAGTTGGATTTCCTCCCCCTACAAAATTTAGTATCAGTAGTGCTTAAGAAGCTAACAGCATTCAACCTCTCTGATAAATATCCTATATTTCTATGCTGATTTTCAATTCATAGAATCATAGAATTCACTCTTTAAAAAGAGTCAAAGCGAAATGGCATAACTACAAGGTGTAGAAAACCACGGTGAGATTTTTATTATTACTAAGGGCAGTGCACTTTACCTCAGAATGACTTACACCCCAGAACTATGAGCATTATTACATTTAAATTTCAGGAGATAGATAGGTTTGTCTACAATAGGGACAAGCTTAGGATCTGGGAAGTGAGAGGATGTTTGTTGAGTGATAACATGAGAGATTTTTTTATGGGACAATGTTAATTAATGTTGGATATTGGATGCTTGCCAAAGTATGGAGGGTTCCCTGAAGGGTTACTCCTACAAACTCCAGATCCTGAACAGTAGGAAACACAGATGAAAGGCTTTAAATCACAACACTTTTTGTTCTGTTTTGTTCAAAACAGGAAAGAATAGCTGTAAAATAATAAATACTTTTCAAAAAAGAGAAATATAGGGAACAATTGAAGAATTACATACCAATGAAGGAAGTATAAACACAAGGGTTGCAAAGATCCTTGTGCTACAGCCCCCTCTCCTTCACATTCATATGGCTGTCTTTTGTACACAGAAATTTAAGAACATCTTTGGGTATATCTATTTATAGGCACATAAATTACTCTACATCTTTTGGATTATATGAAATTAAACAATAATTAACACAGTCTGGGTTCAGATTGTCTTACTTAGCTTGAGTAACAATCTTCTTTCAGACTCAGTCTTCCTGGATTTAAATGAAAGTAAGAGACAGTGCTTGGTGTGAAAACCAGTATTCTCATACCCTAAGATTACACCTGCATGTCAGCATATCAAAACTTCATTGCCTAGAACCAGTTCACCACTAGAGCCCTCTCTGTAGGAGGTATCTGGAGGCTACTGGTTGGGCATATCTAATGCAATAAAAAATGTATCATAGAAGTTGTAAGGGAGACTTTTGGAAAACATGTATACCATCAAGCATGTTGATAAGAGTTTTGAACTTTCACTACAGTGAAGAAGATTGTGATGCAGACAGGCCTGTGCTAAGTATGGCAGGAAAGATGGGGATGGTAGAGATTTGTATTTGAGAATCTGTGTTATTGCGTAAGTTGTGTAGGAAAGACATACATCTTCTATCCTGACATGTGGCCTACTCAGTCTGACCCACTAGATGCCCTGCGGTCACAATGTCCTCAAGCTATCTTGCACGTTTGCAATTTTCCCTCTTGTTCAGCCAGTGTGAATTTAAGTCTCCAAGAATTATACCCTTTGTGCTGTTGCTAGGTGGCTAAGGGATTGCCTAAAAGCAGCAAATTCTATTAAATTAAGAACTTTTGAACTTTTCTTGCCAGCTTTTGCAATGTTGACTGATCTGGAAAGCTCCATGCATTGTAATTTTAAACACACATACAAACATAGAGGATTTTTCTCAACGCTTGGAAGGATCTTTTCATGTTTGCTATTGCTCTAATCAGCTACTAGGCTACATCTCTAAGCGGGAAGCAGTAACTATGTGCTATTCCCACACAGACTTTTGTCTGTCCTTTAGGGAAAAAGAGCATATACATTTAAGCTAAAATAATTTTGTCTGCATCTGGTCTGCAAGTCATATTTTCAATGTACAGAAATACTTTTCTTTTAAAAATATATATTGCATTGTAAGATATATGTGAACTTTGAAATACCCTTTAAAGTCTGTCAAGTTAATGTCGTTCATGCAAGAGTTATAGTATGGATCTCAACACCAGAGTTACTGCAGGAATAAATATCAGTCATCAAGCTAGGCTTCAAAATTCAGTAAACTGCAGGAGGTTGAGATTTTGTTTGTTTGTTTTTAAACGGTGGAGATGAGAAAAATTTGGATTTAAGTGAATTATTTTCCTGTCTGTGAGAAAGCTGATTGGCCAGGACGCATGATGTTTTATCTTAGTCTTTGTTTATTTGCAGTATGTGTTCTTTTGTAACAGCAGACTAGATAATGAATTATCATATGGCTTCCTAGCTATGCTGAACTAAACCGTGCCTTAACTCACCTTCCGAGCAGACACATGGAAGCCAAAACTGTGGTGATTCTCTCTGTGGTCAGTGAGAAAGGATTGTGAAAGACCCCAAACTGGCTTCTCCATTTTTATTTTTAGTTCTGTGCCTACTTAGAGCAGCTTGGAAGCTGTATAAATTCCTTGGATGGATTTCAGGTATCAACTGTGCATAAACACATGCATTGCACCTCGGCTAATCCTCAACAAGTGTCTTTGTTGGAAAAGAAAAGAAAACAGTATTGGAGCCAACGATATGTGACAATGGCTTCTTTAATGTAAGTGCTAGGTGAGATTATAGAGTATGGATTGTCTAAATTCTAACATTAAATGTGTTTAAGCTCTGGGTCATTAACTTAGTATATTAGAAAATTATTTTTAATGCTTCATGAGTTTCCTTGTTTCCACTTAGAACTTTTCAATTTTGTGCTTTAATCCTTTTGCCATTCATCCTTATTAACTATTATATTTTCCACTGATGAAATGCCTGCTCAATTAAGTTTGGTGGCAAAAGTTGTGCAAACAAAAAAAATTTCCTTAGGGTTGTAAAATGAAGCTAACAACAAGATGACTACCTACAGTTAAATGGAGCCTGTATTATGCAGTCCTTGCATGCTTGAGTTTCCTAAACAAGCTACTGATAGTGCAGCTTTGCATGACTAGGAGCTGAACAAAACATTTTTAAGCAGTGCTACATAGACCTGAACATTCTAATGCTTGCTTTTCACAGAGCAGAATTCTAGTTTATAAATAGTTATTTATCCTCTGGTAAGTTTATTTTCAGATTTTAGGTACTCTTTTGCAAACCACTGATTTTATCAGGTGAATCAAAGTGCATGGTTTGATTTGTATTGTAGTCTATTAAAAAAAAATTTAAAAATAGGCCAGCAGGAGTTTTTAACTATCCATTATTAACAGCCTTCAATAGGTGGAAAAAAGCTTTTATTTGTTTTGCTTTTCTTTATCCCTTCTGTAAATTAATATTTTATTAATGTGAAATTTGTTTGGGACTTAGGAAAATGGAAGAAAGATCTCCTAAAACTTGTTTAATATTTTAGTGTGTGGAAAATATTGTGTTTACATAGTCATAGAAATCCACAGAGATTATCTTCCCATCACCTTTGCTTCTAGAGGTGAAGGTGAGGTGATTTGGCAGAATACATTTTAAGGCCACACAGCAGCTATTTATTATTATAGTTCTAGTGTTTTAATAGGTATCTTATCAAATTTTTCTCCACTTGTCAGGACTTCCCTTATGCTATCAGTAACGTCTATCAGTATGGTTTTTATCAGCAAAAAGCCACAGACTGAGAATGTTTTACTTAATGTAAGTAGCTGAGAATTTTTTTTCTCATAAGATCATAAGATAGTAGAGGAAAGCTAAATATGTGCATACAGCTGTGTAACCAATAACATAAACTAGATTATACCAGTATAGTAAGTATACTTCATTTAGCTTTTATATCTATGTATATGTATAGGTATATATAATGCTTCTACAGCTATCTTTCTAATACTTTGTGCCTTTAGAATACTTTTCAGCATGGTGTTACTGCAGACGGCAAGATACAAGTCACTGTAAACGCAAAAGTTGTTGATATACCTGATGCTCTATCCTGACCTACAAAGATCATACTGCTACAGAACTATGAGCATCATATTTCAAGATGGGAATATACAACACAACTGTGTATTTAAATATAATATAGAAGTTGATAAATTAACAAATTACTTTTTCTTAACTTTCTAAAATTATATATTTATTTATATTGTCATTAAAATATATCATACAGTAAGACCAATGTAAGGCTTTAATAGGTGTCATATTGTGACCCCAACAATGGACCTTATGGTATTTTATTTCTCTCTATATATATGTTTTATATGGAAGAACCATTGTATATATGAAAAAGATGGTGAAGATCCAATCAGCTTTCTCTATGCAGTCTATACCCACTACAAGGTCAATGTCACTTGCATTATAGTGTTGTGAAAAAGTCCTCCAGAAAACCTCTTCCTTAATCATCCTGAGCTACTCTACAATTCTACAGTCTGAACTTCCCCTAATACCTACAGGCAGGTTGCATCTGTACCTTGCACATTCTTTCTTGATTTTTCATTTTAAGATGCGTTCTTACCTGTCACATCTAACAAAAGTTCTTGCCCAAGCTGTCATCATCATGCATCTCAGTTACTGCAGCATTGTCCCTCCTTACTTGAACGACTGCAAGGTTTTTAGGCTGATGTTCCTCAGAAAGCAGCTGCAGAGAGGATTCTTCTGACCATTGCTTTGACCATATTGTTCTTCTGTTTGCATCTCTGCTTCCTTTTTCTCATTCCATCAAATGTTAATTATTGACCCTGCTTTCAAAGCCTTTCTAATTTATTCCCACTCCATCTATTATTCCTCGTTTAGCAAGTATAACTTGAATATGTTTCAAATACTGGATGCTAATCCAGGGTGTAATACGGACAGCATGACAGCACACAACAATAGCAATAGATTTTCTATATTTTAACAGGTTTCTGCACCCTTGTCAAAGTTTAGAGAATAATTTGGCAAAACCCTTTGTACTTACTGAACAGAAAGCAGGTATCTCTTTCAAAATAACTTCATTCTAAATGTGCATGAAACAAGGACTGAACATAAGAAGGAATTAGGCATATGCTTTCCCTATAAATCCAGAGAATCAAAGCATAGTACAATAATCTTGCCTTTGACATTTGAGCTTCTTTTACAACTTTTTCATCTTCAGTCTCTAGCTGCCTTTTTTAATAACCTATTTATGTGTGTCCTCACAGCCGGTATTGGCATGCAAAATACTGGAGCAAATACTGTGGTAAATTTTCAAGGCTATCTTTATTTGAATATTTTTTCTTATAACTGTGAAGAATGTACAAGTATTCCCAAAAAATGCACAGCAGTGAACTGTAAAAATTTTTTGTAAACACAGGCTAGACTGCAACATTCAAGGCTCTGCTGATGACATTTCAGAAGCACACGTGCTGCAATAGGAATCAAAATGAAAACTTTCCCCTTTTTCAGGTTGGTTCAAGAAAGTAATTTGTAGTTCATAAGGTCTTTGGAAAAACAAAACAAAACAAAACAAAACAAAACAAAACCCCAAACCCAACCAAAATCTTTGTTAATGCCGTGAGCTAAACACATTCATTTCTATCTTTTTCTTTTTACTTGGAACTGGGAAAAGAACAATTTGTATGCAATTTATAGGATACTAGGGGTATAATACTATTTCTTAGACAGACAGGCAGATTTTACCCTAATTCTGTAAATTCTAATTTGCTTAGACTTTGCTAAA
This sequence comes from Fulmarus glacialis, assembly GCF_000690835.1. Taxonomy (NCBI): domain Eukaryota; kingdom Metazoa; phylum Chordata; class Aves; order Procellariiformes; family Procellariidae; genus Fulmarus; species Fulmarus glacialis. Next base: position 64,261 of record NW_009197615.1, on the reverse strand, counting down.
TGTTACATGATGGAATTAAAAATTAGTTAGAAGATTGATCCCTTTTTCTCCTTTCACAAGTGAAAGACTTGTTAATGAAAATGAGAATAGTGTTATTCTTGCTCAAATTCTCAAGACAAGGAATCATACTAGAATAACAAACATTTTAAAGTTTTCTGGTGAAAAACAGAAATTTCAACAAAATAATCTGCAAAAAGCTGTCTAGTCAGAAAAGTGTCTACAAAGTTATTTTTGCAGGAAAATATCCCATCTGAACTAGCCAAAATCTCTGGAATATTTAGAAAGGAAGAATATTTGTCTTCATTCTGAGATTGTACCTTTCTGGGGTTTTTTTTGGTTACAAATTTTAAGGAACTATCCAGTCAAGATTCACTGTTCTCAGTACAAGCCGGGGCTATCACTGTACAAACACATCAGGATCATGTATATGTTACATGATGAAGTGAAGAGGTTTTCAGGAGATGGAGTACTTTTTCAACATCTGAAAAATAATTTTCCTTCTTGTGAATGAAGTGTGTCCTCATTGCAAAGTATTTCCACCCAGTATCCCAAAACAGTCTCTCTTTTAACGTTACCAAAACACAGAGTTGTCAGAAGACTCTTTTATCTGTGGCTCATATTCTGGTGTATCATCAGTGAAACAGGAAGCACAGAAAAATTGTAAAACACAATTTTTTTAGTGGTTTCAAAAATTATTGAAGCTAAGTATTCAGAGCAGTGCCAGTGTGTGCATTCCTCATGACTAATTTCACTCTTCTGCAACAAAGAACCCACATGGAAATTTTTTTTACTGTTATTTTTAGGGCAGTTCAAGCAGTAATTTCAGGCACAGATTTATGAAGCCTGGCAGGAAAGATGGCTGGACCTTTAAAAAACAAATTTTTGAAGTAAAAATTCTAAGGCCACAAACAAAAGTGCTTGAAGCAACTGAGTACTTACTGTGCACATCTATTCATTCCGCTTCTGTGAGGGTATAAAACTAGTCCTGAGAATAAAGTACAAGTCTGGAATTGAGGATTTCTGAGCTCAGCATGTGCAGCTCCCCTAATAAAAGGTCTTCCAAAGCGCACAAGCAATTTAAAAGCCCATATCCTACCTACTTTCAAGAGGCTTTTTGACACAATATCACTTAAGTATTAATAAAGTTCACCCTTTTCCTCTCTGTGACTTCTTCACCAGTAAGGAGCTTTTAACAGTGCTCCCCCTTCTCCAGCCCTTTTAGTGTGTTTGTTTCAAGCTCTTCATGAGAGGGACTCTTTGGAGTTTTGTTTGCCTTGATGAAATGGGACCTAGTTATAATAACAAACACAGGAACTACAATAGTAAATTTTAAGTACATGAACAAATGTCAAGGTTCTACATGCTCTTTGAGACTTCTGAGTACCCTGAGAAGCTAGTAAAACAGTTTCTGAAAAAAATCCTTTTGTAAAACTGTGGAAGCATAATATGAGTTCTTGCAGAACACTTGGATTTTCTTATGTGTTTATTTCAAAAATTAGAAAACAAAATTAATAAACAGCACACTTTTGCTATTTATTTTTTAATGTTACTGAGGCTTCTGGAAGACTAGTGTCAGAGTAAGGCAATGATAGATGTACATAACAGTTTGATGAATAAACTCTGCTGGACTTTAGTAATGAAGTGCCAGACTCTACTTAAGAATATTCAGTAAAGATTATTTTCAGTAATGTACTAAAGCAAAACTGGTATATATGCAGGAGTAAATCAGATATCCTTAGGCTAAACAGCAATCAATATCTCTACATCTTTAATTTCTACTCACTACTTCTATGTAAATGTTGGTTTATGCGTCCATTTCTGCTTCCTTAAGGCTGACTGTGAGCTAAATAGGGAAATATCAATTATATTAATAGAAATTCCACATCTGGATCTAGGGTAGGCTTTACATATCTGCTAGCAATGAATGTATCAAGATTCATCTGTATTTTCCAAAGAATTCAAGGGTAAGATAGGAATTGATACAAATATGTTAGCTCTCTAAACAGTGCCAATCTTTCCAAATGATTACCCTGAGTTTTCAGCCAGTTCAGGCAAACCACAATTCTATGCAGATCACAAGGAATGGAAGGATTATTGGCCTTTCCATCCACATTCATCTTGAAACCCTCTGTTTATGAAATGTCATGAGAAAAATACTGCATTTGCTAACCTTCCTTATGATTAGCTAAGCTGGGGTTTAGGGGCCAGCAAATGGCTTTCTTCCACTGCATGGTTACCACAAAATAAGCACATCTGCTGTAACTTTAAAAGTGTGGATCCAGTAATGCTTTCCTAATCACCACAGATATGGCACACAGGACATTTCTCCAATTCTTGGCTCTTGATTCCCAGTGAAGTCACCACCCACAAAGTATTGTCTGTGCAAGTCAAACTTCTGGCAGCAGGCTCAAGAGCAAAGGCTCAGACCCAAACCATAAGAGATATGTCAGCAAACAGTTTAACTTCCTTTTTGCTGTGTGGGTGACCAGAGCAACAGGAAGTCTGTTTTTATTGAATCCTCATGGAAAGTAAGTTCTGAAAGTTTCTTTTGTGAGGAAGAAATAAAAGAAGAGCTGGAACGGAACTGCTTAGGAACAAGTACCAAAGCAGCATTAAATGCTCAGGAAAAAATAATTAACCTCAAAGGTAAATAAATACATATAAACAGTTTTTCACAGAAGACCAAGTGCATGAACACCAAGTGTTGATCTCATGTTAACTCTTTACCCTTCAAGAAAAGACTGAGGATAGTCTGAGATACTAGTAACATTTCAATGGTGAAATAAAAAAAGAAAATTCAGTACTCAGTTTACAAAACTGAGTAGCTCCTTCAGCACAGATGTTCATACAAGTTCTACAATTTGTACATGCCTGCAACAAATCCTGTTTCCACTCTTGTCAATATTTTGGCCCCTTAGGTTTTGTATTTCTAGCTTCATTCTTGAGCACTAAAAGAAGTTCACAGTAGTAACACCGCAGTAATAACTGAACCAATTCTTCAGCTGATATTCTTATCTCCATCTGCAAGTGTAAAGTGAAAAAGCCAGCCAAACTTACACCAACATTCACTCCATAAATTGGGCAGGATTTTATTCCTGCCCTACCAAAAGGAATTACTTTGAAATAGAACTTTGTTTTAACTGGTCTTGTGTTAGACTTGAAGATACTATTTTTAATGAAAGCTTGGACTTCATTTTTCCTGTTCATTTTGAATTTGTTGCTAAACAGTCCTTCACAGAGTTAAACATTTCAGTGATCAGAAATAAGGCACTGGTCTGCTGAACAATGAAACAATTTCATCATGGTATTGAACTGTACAAACTACTTAAAGACAGGACTTGACCTTGATTTTTTTCATCCTCTGATTTGAAGTTTGTGACAAAGCCCAGCCCTTCAAGTACACGATCTGTGTTTGATTGGCAGTTGTCATTTTTGAATATTCAAAGAATAATTTTTATAATCCTTATGAAAGGATTTCTTTTTCAGGGTTTTTCTCATGACTCTTAACACAGCTGATTTGGTTTTATTCTTTGTTATAGTCTTATTTTGTTGTAGTCTTAATTTCTTGATATTGAGGTTTCTTCAGATCCAGCATGAAATGTCTTTTTTTCTAAAGTAATACCAACCAAGTGTGTATTATGTGAAACCAGCGACACGGGTATTATTTTTCATTTGCATTTAAAACAACTCATTATTTTGTTTTTGGTTGGCAAGTTTGCTTTGTTTCCTCACTTATTTTTCTTAGCAAGATCCTTTGTAGAAATATCCTGCAAACTAGTCACGTGGTATTTACCATCTCTCCAAGATATAAAATATCAGGAAGGATACTTTTTCTTTGGAATTCCAAACAAAATCAAGCAAAGAGGTTCAGAAAAGATTATAATCTGCAGCCTATTATGGGTGGACAGCACTATTACTCTTCCTTCTTCAGAAAGCCTAACTGCTCCAACATTTGTGATTATATCCCCACCTAACTGCTGACCTTCAAAGTAAGTCTTTGAACATAAAAGAGGATTATAAACATTCCTTTCTCTCCTGGATATTTGAGCAAAGGATCCTGAATTGAATTCCTTGTAATAGAAGTCTGCCATAACTTTAACTACTTAAAGGAGAAAATCGATAAGTCCATAAAGTATTACAAATATATTTATGAATCAAACTTTGAGAATTGCTGTACAGCATCCCAAAATGTTGTTCTTTAAGTACTGCCACTTAAAATTCTTACTTAACATAAGCACATGAGAAACAAATAATTAAACATTTTTTATTTTAATGCATTTAAGATTAGAGGTCAGTTTTTGGCATACTATTCTGTCAAGTCATTTTAGAGTTCATTAAAAAGCTGGGGTGGGTGGGGTGGTGGCGGCCTCAGTCGTGTATGCTTGAGGCCTGAGGCAAAATTTGTTCTCTGATCCATTCCAAATAACTTTTACTTTCAAATTGAAGTTATTCACTGTCCTACAAGTCAGTTAATTTAACCTTTCATCAGGTCAGCCTGAGCAGAGAGCTGAGTCCTCTGTACTCATCTTGCTCAGTTAAGCTCAGGTAGGATGAGGAATCTGGAAGGAGATGCAAGGATCAGGCAGTGTAGGAGTGAAATCTCTCTTGTGGGGATATGCAAATGTGTTTCTAAACTGGAGTTTGTTTAATAACTGAAATAGGGCAATATCAATGATAGAGGTGGAGGTAGATTGCCCGAAGAGCTAAAAATTAATTTGAAGGTAGCACATTAAGGACAAGATGACAGGATGTAAGTACTGGCAAAATATTATTTTCTCCCAGCCTTGTTAGTATTGTTCCTTACTGTGTGAGAGCTAAGAAAAGAAAATAGGCATTGTTTTTCCTTTCCATTTCCTCTGGGGTGAGCCTGACTACAAGATTTTTCACAACTAATTTGCAGGGAAGGGAGAGAGGGCAGGAGGGGAGGGAGGAAGGGAAGAAAGGAGGAAGGAAGGAAAGAGGGAAGGAAGGAAAGAAGGAGGGAAGGAAATCACCAAAGATTCTGGGCACTGTTGTCCATGCCACAGTGTACACTGGCAGCTGCCTACGCTAGAAGCGTGTCTATTCATCAAGATTTCCTCTTATGCTGTTCATCAAGATACAGCTCTAGTGCAGGGCTGCTCTCTGGGATTTATAGTAAATAACTGGTGAACCTTCTTTTAACCTACTCAGACTCAATGACTTATGAGAAAAGGTATGTCTGAGATCATTATTGGACATACAAGTCTTAATGGACATTGGACCCAGTTACAAACAGAACAGAGAAACTCTGTATTTTTAAACTTCTTTTTATCCTGATACACTAAGGAAACAAAGTTAGTGTGACTGTACTGCTGTTTTATTTGTCAGTCCGTGATTCCTTCCACCGAAATCCATATTTAGCCAGTCAGTCATTTTGACCAATCTCGACAAGGGAGATAGAGATGTCCAAGATGTGATATACTTAGAACTTTTTGGAAAAAATGTTTACTGTAGAAAGACATGAAAACCTAACTTGTAGTCCTCCGCTCTCTCCAAAATAAGGCCAAATGGAGCTCAATACTTATTTATCCTCTTTGCCCTGCACATATTAACCAAAAAATCAGCACACACTTGTCTCATGGTACCATGCTAACTCTTGTCCAGTAGTATGTGCTGATGTGAAAGAGTTGAGAGTACTGTAGAGAAGATCTGAAAGAAATAGGCTGAAGGTGGAAGAAATAATAAGGACATGAGAAAAAGTGATGTTACTGAGAGTATGAATGGATGTGAACACATAGGAAACTAGACATTATTAAATCCACTGTTAGCAAAATATCTCTTTATTATATTTGCTAATAATCAGCACTATATGCAATCTAATATTTCAAGATATTAAAATCTTCAATAAAGAGATAATTGAGAGAATAAACAAAATGCAAATTTTTATCACTTGTGCTATAATTTGTAGCTGAAGAGTGTCTATGTATTTTTAAAAAATATTTACAAAAGTAAGTCCCAACCACTGGCTCACAGACAAAGCCCATCATGCAGGATGTTTTCCTCTAGCCTGACCCTTTTTCAGCTGAGCAGAGGCAGGCTCAGGCTCCTGCCACTTCCCAGCAGCTGAATGTCTCCTCTTGTGCTTATGCGTGGGAAAACACCTACAGATGCAGCTGCTACCTGGGCCAGTGGTTTTTACTGGAAGATTTACCATACCATCGCACCCTCAAGATGGGGACCCCAAAGGGAGGCTCTAGTTCTGTGCCAAGGTTGCAATATTTCATGACCTACCCTAAAGTCAAATCCATGCCAAGAAAAAAACACTGGGCTTTTTTTTTCCAGTAATATTGTTGTGTTCTTTTTTGATCCCTTAAGATATACTTGCAACATGCTCTACCTTAAGAGTGGATGTGCCCAGACTAAACACAAAAAGGCTTTTAAACTAAAAGCCAGCTTTTACTGGAATCTGAATTAGAATACTATTTAAATTGACAAAACTCAGTGTGACTAGGGACAATGGAGTAGAAATAAAAGATTTTACTCACAGCTGTCTCCTTGCCTACTTGTCCTCACAGATGTGTCCTCGCTTCCCAGCTTGTTGCAGTTAACTTGGACACTTTCTGAGTGACCACAAGCTCTGCTCCTTCCCTTCTGGCCCTGAGGAAGCATCCCCTTGGCTCTGAGGGCCTGTCTCTCTCTCTCCTTTCTGTCGTTTCTCAGTCTTTCTCTCACAGGCTGGCAGCTCTGTGCTGTGTCTTCCTGTCCTGCCAAGCTCTGCGGTCTCCTCTCTCCTCCCCGCCTCTTCTCCGGCTGCTCAGTAGTTTCCCAGGAAAAGAGCAACCTGCTTTCTTCCGTCAACAAAAACTGATTACTGATTAAAGAAACTTAACATAAAGGTGAAAACAAACGTGCAATCTATCTATGTATTTACATTTGGAAAGAAACAGGCTGAGATTCTCAAATATTCAATATGAAAAACAAGCATCGCACGTCCTGTGATAAAATGGCAAGAATGGCCAACATGCTAGCCTTGCATTAGCCTGTCACTATCTTCATGGCTTTGTGAGTATACTTGGTGCCCATATTATATCTTCTGGGGTTTAGTACTCCAGGTCCAGACATAACATCAGTTCTGATCATGAGTTTTTTGTTAATATCACAATATAACTAAAATAGTTATATTGCACAAGTTTTGGAGAGAGAAAAAAGGTACGATAGACTACTGAGCTCTAAAATTAAGAGTACTTCCCAGGACAAGAAAAAGGACAGAAAAAACTAGCAGGAAAATTTTAGATGACAAACAGGCAACTCTGTAAAGCAGGTCATAAAGTACGTCATGAAAAGAAGGATAAAACTTTGGCTTGTTCTTGTGTTTACATTAAGAGATTCAAAAGAACTATGAGAAAATCCTTCTAGTAAAAAAAAAAAAGCAGAAAAGAAATTTAAAAACATCTTATCAATGTTTAATCTCTTTCAAAACATGGAAAACTGTCATGTGCAAATAAGTTCAGTCTCCTTTTACACATTACAGAGTTGGCTAACTCAGGCCATATTTGACAATACATTTCAGAATATGTCATGCTTTGATATAGTATATTATGAATTTATTTATTATAAATGTAAAAAGGTAATTGATATGGAGTAATGTGATACATTTCTTTCTCTGATTCTTTGAAAAGGCTTGTGAAATTATGATGTTTTCTTGATTTTCAGTTATTTGATATAGAAGAATAAAGGCAGAGCATTGTACCAGCTTTGTAACAGACTGTTTCAAGAGTAGTAAAAAAAGTCATCTGCTAGGAACCATGCAGAAATAATTTACACTTTCTATTCCAAATAGATGAAAAATTGCAATATCCTTGCATTCAGAGAAGTGGGTTAATGAAGTCAGTTTTTCAGCTACATAAAAGCTGACTTCAACTTATATAAAAGTCTTGGTCCTGTGCCTTACTCCACTGACACTGTGCCTTTGCAAAATGTAAATCTGTCCCTTATTAATACAGAATGTTTGTCATGGCTCCCTGCCACCTTATCCCAACTGTTGACAGAAGATCATCAGAAATAAAACAGAACATAGCAAGAATTCTTTGACCTCAGAGATTTTTGGATGCTACCTCTGTCTGTTAGGGCTGTTGACCAGCAATGCAGGTTAACTAGGTTTTTGTTCTGCCTGGTGGTACACGTTAAAGGAGCATAAAGGCTGCTCTGAATTGTACAAGTACAGTGATTCATTGCACAGCAGCATTAACATCAGGGAAATAGTTCTCTGTTCTTCATCTGTACTGCATATTCCTTGGCTGCAACCAAGGAAAGAGTTTATTGAATGGATGCTGGAATGCTGTTAGAAATTCTATCATTAGCCATAGCTCACCATTAACAATATGTGGCACACTGAAGACCATGGGAAAGATTTTGTGTTATCAAAGTGCCAAGTATAACAGTTGAAATAAGCCATTCCACCTTCTATTGAATTTAGGCAAATAAGCCAGATTTAGAGCTATCTATTCTCCTCAATAAAAGTTTCAAGAATGTACCTGAAGTTCAAATTTCTCTTCATGTCAACTAATAGAGTAGTATTAACTGCTGAAGTTTGAAGGTTTGAACATTGATGACAGAAGAGATGATTTAGCTACTCATAATAACAGTGGGGTTTTTCTGGTTTGTATTTGGTATAGTAAATTACCTCTGCTGTATGCCATGATAATAATATTTTTGCAAATACTGAATACCAGAATGGAAGTTTTTTATTTGTGAGGGAGGTGCACGGGGAGTTTGTGATCTTCCAATTAAATACTGTGCCTGAGCGAACACACATGCATGAGGGTTTGAACTGAAATTGCATGGGAATCCTTAATTCCAGCCTCTCCTAAATTCTCAAGCCTTGACTCTGTAACTATAACAACGCTAACAGAATGTGGAGCTGGGAGAAAGGTTGTGATGAAATTATTTTTATTGCATCTAAAGTGTCTTAGGTTCTCATAAATTGTTTAAAGGTCATTTCTCTGAAGATTTCATAAATTCAACTTGTTAGCAAGAAACTAGAGAGTGAATTCCCCAAGCTTCTGTGAAATTCATCTCTAATATCAGAACAGGACTGTGCAATTTATGCAAAGACAACATCCCAGCATTATCCTTTTCCATGGACCACATTGGCATGTGTAGAACTTATCGCAGAACTTAGGCTTTTCTGGGAAATGAGTGATTCAAATGGAGTGTAAACCACTGTCTCTGTATTATATGGAGGGTAAGCAAAAGAGAAGTTTTGTGACTTTTTTTTTGTTTGTTTCTTATAGACATACATTTAAAATATAACTGAAATGCTTTAAAGAATATATTAGTGCTAATGTAATCTGAGCCTGTACTTGTGCGCCTAGCTTGTACAATGTTGAGAAGAAATGGCATTAGATGTTATTGGACAGTGTTGTCTCCCATGTAAGCAGATAAATTTACGACTGTCTGAGAATGACAAAATGATTTATAATCTCCAATATACTACAATCCACCTGCCAGGAGCAAAGCCCTGTGTTGGCAGGCTCTGGTTAAAGAGACCATTTCAGCTGATAAAAAGACTAGACCAATGCTGGAAAGGGGCAAGGGGAAAGGAAAGGAAATAATTTTATCACTTTTTTTTTTTTTATTTGTGCCAAATGTGTGGTTTAATACAGACAAAACGCTTCCATTGCTCAAGCTTTTTAAATAACTATTTAATTTCACCTGGACATTGCAGATTCATCCATATGAAAGCTATTCAGAGGGTTAATAGCAGTGAAAAAAACTGACTTTGCAATAAATACCTATTGTTTCTTACCTAATTAGTTATAGTGCAGATAATAAACTAGTGACTATGTAGTACTGTTACAGTCTGATTAAAGGCAATAAGAGCAAACATTAAAAAAAACTCAGACAATCTCCACCCCCCAAAAACCAAAACCACAATCTAGCAAAAACAAAGCAAAAAAAGGAAAGTCTCTGTGGAAAAATCCAGCCACTGTAAATATATTCAGATCTTTTATTAGGTTTTCTACTGATACGTAACCCCATCTGTTCTATCAACAGAACTGTCATTTAAGCAAAAAGCTTTTTTCTGTGAAATTAACAGGTCTATCTTAAAACTAGATGTCACTTCTATACTTTATTGCATTATTTCCTAATTTTACCTAAATATGAAATCAGTGCCATTTCTGAAAGCAAAAGAATTTTACTACCACCTGTCAATACAGCTGCACAGTCTTTCTGTCAGGTCATTCCTTAATCTTTATTCAGTCCTCTAGAAGTTGCAGCTAGGGGCTATATCTGAGACACAAACATGTAAAAAGTGTTTTTAGAGATGTATGTTTCTCTGTCTCTTTCTCTCCTTTCTCTCTTTGTCTCTATGCTTTTCCCCTTCTTGGAGTGTTCTCCAAGTGCAAATCAAGCATCAGCTCCAAGTGCATGTTCCACAAGCAACAAAAGGGAGGGAGGGTAATAATAGAAGAAAGAGAAACACAAGAGGGGCAAAGAAAGAAAGGCATGTAAGTTTGGACCAAACAAAAAAAGAAAAAATAACTGGGAAACAATAATTGAAAACAAGATGGACAGGCAGACTGGAATAAAGTACTGGTTCTTTACTGTGAGCTGATTTAAGCCAAGGCGTATCTCTTCAGTGAGCTTTTCCACTTTGCTTCAACAGTTCAGATACCGCTGTACTGATACAGACTTCTTGAGTAGGTTCACTTCATATTGTAAATGGTAATTTGTATTAGTTCAATCTCCTAGGTTTCTTAGAGTAAGAGAAAATAGAGATAAGTCCCTTTTCTCACTAGTGAAATGCTCTCTGTGCCAGGTGTATCTCTTGGAGTACCTGCACCAAACCTCCCTCAAGGTGCCAGCCCTGCCTTCCCAATATCCCGTCTTTTAATTCTAGGTGGCAAAATTACTAATTTTCACTGTTTTATCCAAGTTTAAAATGGCAAGAGTTTTTTATGGGCAAGGTTATTTATTCTGATGGTCACTTTTTACAAAGCACAGCTCCAGACTCAAAAGCAGTGGGCTGAAACTCAGGACTCAGTCATAATTTGAACTCTGACCTCTACCGGTCAGTGATCAATGTACCTACTACATTGTTTCAAGTCTTTCTTTTCTGTTGTGTGAACGTTTCATGTCAGCATCAGTTAGAATTAAACAATATGCTTTCTGGTGGTTTGACCTTTAAATAAAGTTGGGTTGAAATACTAGTTTTGTCCTAGAGAAAATTCCATTTTAAAAATCACTTTTTTTTTTTTTAATGGAAGAAATCTTAAGCCTTTTATTTTGTTTAATGGTTAGCTAAGTGGATAGTCATTTCCCTGTTGAATCCAGCACCAAATCCTTTCTTCAGTGCCAGGAGTAGCTTCATGATCTGTCCCACTGGGGCATTGAACCATCAGTGTTATTTTATGATAGTGGAAAATCTGTTACCAGAAAACTATTATTTAAGAAGGTGGGAAAAGGTAGTGTTAAAAAAGCATAATTGTTTGAAATGGTGAATTTCAGGTCTGACCATCTGCTGTGAGCACATACTTCTGCTTCATTGCTGTAGCTGAATGAATCTGTGCCATGAAACACCAACCCTTGGTGAATTCTGCTGGGGCCTATTTTATTGAAGAGTAAAGGCACAAAAGCAAATGACACAGTAAATAATTTCCATATAGGTCTATATTTCCTTGTGATAGAATAAAATACACTAAAAAAAAATCTGTCATGTACAAGATTATCACACCGGTTTGAAACAGGAAGAATTTTAGTGAAGCCATAAAGTGATTTGTTTTTCAAATCAGTATAATTCTCAGCAGAGTAACTTCAAAGTTTGGGTTCATTCTGAGGTTTTTAGGGTAGGAGCCAGACAAAAAAAATCAGACAGGAGATCAGGCAGGTTTCAGACACTGACAGAATTTCTTTAAATTTAAATTCACATTTTCTGTGAAATATGAGGTTTTCATGTGTCAACTAATTTCAGTGAAGAAATATTTGCTCTGAAATTTTCTGATCATCTCTATTTAAAATGACTGAAGCTGGAGGTAGTATTTACCCTTCCCCCTTTGATAAATGGTTTGCCTGGAGCTAATGGGATGCCATTCACAAGCTGTCTGCGATAAAAAGCTCACTCTCATGCTCCTGCTCTAACATCAGACACTGCTTGTTTTCTGTTTAAACATTTAACAGCAAGCATTAAGGTGTTGCTCTTCCTGCCTAGCTGTATAACAGCTAAATGTACCTATCTAATCTGAACTAGTCATCATGACACTGTTATAACCAATGGTAAAGGATCCACATGAGGATTCCTCTCCTTATTTCATATAGCCTAAGCTTGTCTGGACTGTCTGTAGGTACCTTCCTTTTCAGGTGGTTAATGTTAGAAAACTTAAGTTCCACTCTAAACTTTACAATTGGTCACCATAGTTTCATTGTATTTATATAAAAACCAATTAGATACACTGACTGGCTCCTTCCTTCTAACAGTTACGTTTTCTTATTCAACACAGGCTGTAATTAGAACCTCTCGTTGTGGCGATAAGAGCAATGAGTAATCACAGTGTGTCATGCAGGGGATCTGGGAGTAGCTGATAGCACATCCTGGGAGCAAAGAAACCAGAAAATACATGTAGAAAATGATGATGCCAATACACGAATTTTCTTCCAGATTGCCATCAGTTAGCACTTTAAGCTCTGCAATCTCTAAAGAGTTTCATTCACTGTTTTAAGGAACTTTCTCCAGTACATACCATTAAGTTCTTATCTTCTAAGACTTACTATGGCAAGGACTCCCCCAGGTCAATTAAGCACTATGTGACAGCTTCCTTATTATTAGTTTAAGATATATTTCCTTTCAGTTTGATTACTAGAGGATAGACAACACCACACAATTTTTCTTCCATTTACCATATATCATTTTGTCTACCTTCATCATATCTGCTCCCACTCATCTTCTGTATAAATTAAATCTGATCTTTTCAGTCTCTGCCATATGATTCTAATCACTCTAATCTCTAATGTCTTCTATCTTACTCTTTATTCATAGTGCATGCTTTTATGATACAAAGTGAGCAGTTACTTCCATTGAATAATCTTGAGGATGCCCAGATCTTTTCTCAGAGTACTTACATTTCATTTAGAATCTCGTTTATCGCTCGTATTACTCTGCCTCGTGTTGAGTCTTTTGTATTTGCCAGTTATGAATTTTAGCAGTTTCCAGAATAGAAGTGTATATTTGTGCCCTCAAATCCAAGCCCTTGTTATCACACAGAGTCACATCATATAATTCTGTTCAGAAGTTTAGTTAGCTTTCTTTTATGACCAATTATGGGGAATTCTTGGCTTGTATATTCCTCTCTACTTTGCTGTGTTACCGGGAGTTTCCAGCACCTGAGGTTCTTTGGAGTACATCGTACCAGGTACAGAGGATAACGACTGACTCTTCTGAAGCAACATACCATGAGAAATGCAGGAAGGATAAAAGCCTTGCTCTTCTGTTTGGATACTTTCTAATAATTTCCTCATAAATTTATTCATAGCCAGTTTATACCCATTTGTAATTGTGCCAGTATCCTCCCTTAACCTTAAAACCCCCTCAATACCTCTGTTGTTCATCCTTCAAAGTGTTTCTAGAGAGCAGCCATATGCCTTTTGGCTCTTCTTTCAGTAGAGTAAACAAGCTGAACTCTTTTGGAATCCTCTTGTGAAACAGACTTTATATTTTTCTGCTCACTTCAGTAGTCCACCTGCCTTGTCCCACTCTGATTTCATCTTTCGGAACAGGTATGACCAGAACCTCACACAGTGTTTCAGAGAACATCCGACTCTCTCCCAGTGGGTTAATGTGCCCTTATCTACATGCTACAGCTTCTGCTACTACTCAGGTTTCCTTTTGCTTCCTCCCTCCGCCCCCCCTCTAAGGTTACATAGTATTGCTAACTCATAGTCACCTGGTGATGTATCCAGATATTTTACTTTCTCTGCCATTTCCACCCCATGGTTCCATGATTTTAAGAACCAGCATACCAAAGTTTGTACATCTTTTCATTTGTGAGTTTGTTATTCTCTGGATTCCTTGCTAGCTGTGATGTTTGAATGCTCGATCTGAAGCTCTTGACATTCAAGGTTACCATCTGCTTCACCTGTCTTTTCCAGTAGAGGTTTCTCATTGTCCCACATCTCCTCTGAGCTGAATCACAAATGGATGTGAGTTCTAATTCCAACAGGCAACAGGTTACATTCATCATAAGCACGATATCTTCTGAGGCCATTCACTATTGGAATTTTGTGTACTTTGATTCAGCAATGAAGACTAATCAGAGAGTATGATTTTTTTTTTCTTTGATTACATTGTTAATAACAGCTAGAGTGCAAACAGATTATATTGCTGAAGTAGAGGTTACTTTTTTCCACAATGGAATGAAGAGTTGCTGTTTTCATCATACTCATAAGCATCTAGTGAAGCTTATTTTGCGTAACACTGATTGCAAAGCCTAGTGAGGAGAGAAACTTCTTCTACGCTGATGTAGCAGAGGGATGTAAAGTCTGTTTTCTGCAAAGAACTAAGCTGTGGGTTGGGTTTTTTTTCCCCTGTATCCTCTGTCACGACTCCTGGTGGTGACTCTGCACTCCAATAGGTATGGCACAGCTCCTGTATAATGTCAGCAGTCATGTGTAATGTTCCCCGTGTAATATATTATAAACATAGCAAATGTGTTATATCAATGGCAAATCTGGGTTCACACGGAAGATACCAGGTTGGCACATTGTGGCAGCTTCATAAGTACAGTCCGTAGAGAATACTACAAAGTGTACAGCCATAGTCCTTATTTTAATGTACAGGAAAATATAACTACAATCATCCACATACTACTTCCTTAATTTACATACTACTAATACCATGCACACTAAATGGCTGACTAACTGTTGGTCATTCTGAATGTACACATGACATAGCAGATTAGGTTTTCCTGTATGACAAATGTTTCAGATAAAAATAAGAAAAGCAGATGTGTTTCACAGCAGAGAAGAGGTGTACTTTGGCAAAGAGGTATCGGTGAGAATGGCAGAG
>NW_009197615.1:1056-49208 GCF_000690835.1 Fulmarus glacialis | reverse complement strand
ATGGTTTGTTCTGTACTTCCCATTTGTTAATTGTTTTCTGTCAGTAGCTGAGTGAGCTATGTTATGGACTCTTGCAGACAAAAATAGAAATTAGTGCTGTTTTTACATTTATCACATGCTGAGTGTACCTCAATCCCATCTACTTATGAAATTCCTGTGGGCAGAAGCAGCTATGGTCACTGTTGTTTGTCTAGCGGCTAATTTTTCTGTTTTGTCTCCATTACTTGTTGAGCAATTCCTTTTACACATCTGAGTAGATTTAAATAAATAAGTAAAAATTAAAATTCTGTAGGCATTTCCATGATTGCAAAAGATTATTAACATTTCAGGACATTTTCTTAATGTTCAATCTGCCTTTTGATGCAAATTTTTTAACTTAACAAGATTGGCACTTCAATTATTAAATCTGAAGAAGCGCAGAGGAGATGCCGAATGGATATTTAGTATTTAATGCTCTGAATGCTTCTAGATTGACATCAGCATGATTTAATATTTTTTAACGTTTTATCAGATTCAACATAAAACATGAGGGCTCTTGAAAAAAGTGAAACCAATACAGTATATTGACAAACATGAAAACGCAGAACTATGCTTTATACTGAACAACCTTAGTCATTATGAAACATCAGTAAATACTGTTGTTGGGGAAAAAAAAAAAGAAAAAAAGGAAAGAAAGAAAAAAAACCCAAACCCAACAGATTTCAGCATTCAATTTTCCACACACATCAAAGTCTTCTTTGAAAATATAGCTTGTTGGAACTTTCTTTTTCCAAGTTAATGAGGAGCTATGATCATGCTTGTTCTTGGAGGTCATGGACTTGATTCCCTCCTGCGAAGCTCTTCTCTTGTCATTTGCCGCTACCCAACAGCCATATGTAATACTGATGCATTAGAGTGATAGCGTTTTTCTGTCTCAGACTGGAGAAAATAATTGCACAAGTAAAGAATCAGATGCCAGGAAGAAAATGAGCAATCAAGTACACATCTGTACGTATTCTGAGTTTTGCATATGCTACCTTTAATACAGCACAAAGTTTGATATTCTGAAATGCACCAGTGTACCAGCCAGACATGTTCTTGTAAATTAAACCTGCCTTGAATGAACATCAAAAACAACAGGAATCTTGTCTGGTTTTTATTTTTCACTCTGACTGAGATGAGCCATAACCACAGGCACAGGATGCAGCAACACAGGCAATGCTAAGTTCATTCCTCTGCACTACCAATATCTATATTAGGAAATAATGAGTTGGAAATCCTAGAAGCAAATTTGGAGGGTTAACGTTCTCCCCTCCAGGGTGACTTTCCCGTAAGAACTTGCTAATAGCAGAAGACATTTTGTCAGGCAGGATAGATTAGGATGTGCACTGGGATGGAAGTATTCAAGTGCTATTTCATCTGTCTTTCTCTCTTGCTCCTCCTGTTTCAACTATGAGGAGCTTCCTGTCTGAATGGATTGCAATGGTTATCTCTGTATTTCAGATAAGCTTAAGACCCATGTAAAATGTGTTGCTGCTAATTAGTCAAGATGTAATTAGTCCAAGGAAATTAATTGTACATAAATAATGTGGAATTTCAGCTTCATGGCTCAAGAGATAAATTCAGAACCTTTTCAGAGTTGTCTGTCTGAAAAATAAAATAGCAGAAAAGGATTATTAAGGAAGCTCAAAATTCCCATTACCCTGCTAATGAAGATTTAACACATTGCCCAGAAGACATGGTTGATCTGCACTTCGTAAGGTCCTTCCACCACATCAGCATTTGTTCATCCCCAACTGCTCTTATAGGAGAGGAGGATAATAGTGACTCTGAAGAAGCAACTTATCTGCCTCCCAACTGAAAGTAAAGCATTGTAAGTACAGTCCATGCACAGCAGTGGGTAGGTAATTAAGAGTGTTCTCCTTCATTAACTGGACTTCAAGTGAGCCATCTCTTGGGTGTGTACCACAGGCTGCTCTGACCTACCTGGAGCTCTTAGAGTCATTAAAGTTCAGGATCACATGTGTCAAGGACTGCACAGTAGAAAGTTGAAGTTTGGTTTCATTTCCTATAAAGCTACCTGATATTATTACTGTTATTCGCTGGTACAGTTTTGCAGTAACAGCCAAAAGACCAAGTCTGGGGGTTAAGACTGTATTATTGTGATTGCAAAAGCACAGGAATATTTATTCTGTGCCCTCAGTACAAACAGCTAAGGAAACCTCTTCCATGTCCTCAAAAACACTACGAACTAATACCACGCTTGGTTTGGAACTTGCCTTTCCCACTTTTTTTCCTGATATTTTTATTTTATTCCTTGATGAAAAGGAGACTTCTGTTCTTTTGTCAACCACCCAGTCCTACATGCATTGGACAGAGTGCAAAGCCTACAGGAGGTGTCACCAGATGAGAATAACACCATTTCAACATCCACCTCACACAGTTGCAAAGGACTGCACAGACAGAAGGCTGCAAAGAGTCAGACTCAGAGAAGTGGGTACATGTATCTCATTCCTCAAGGACAATAGGTGCTGGGCTTTGTTGTATAAGTTTTTGTTAGCTTCCAAAATAGTTTGATTGGTTGGTTACAGCCTCAAATGGTTTCTGGATTTTGTTTAATAAAAAATAATATATAGAGGTATTACATTTTCAGATCTGTAAATCAGTCTCAATCTTCTGCATTTCTTATCAAAACCTCCTATTATCCTATATAAGACCATGCCCATAATATTTATACATTTTGAAAATACCCCTCAGCTTTCCATGTGAGGAGTGAAATAACTGGAGTAACTTGTTTAGAATTATTTATATTTTATTTTAAATTCATGGCCTAGAACTATTATCTTCTCTAATCTGAGTTATCAGCAGACACTGGTCCCATTAAAAATCTCATTCTACTCTCTCCTCTCAAGTTAGAGAGCCATTTCTCCACCACAGCTATCACTGCAGCCAGCTAGAGTTTCTACAGAGGATAGATTTAAAAGGATCTAAATCTTTTAAGATATCTGCAAAGCAAGATTGGTTTGGATATTTAAGACAAGTTCCCCTCTATTCTGGGCACAGAAATGCTTGGCTTTGGTAAAAGCCAGAGGCAGTGCTTGTATCAGCTGAGAACCAAAGATGTTAATAAACAATTTTCCCATTTTTTTCTTGCAGCCTCACTGAAAGTTGCAGGCTTCTCAGCTAGCTGTACCTCTTTTTTTCTCTTGTTTTTTTTACTTGAGAAGATGGCATTTTGTAAGTAATGAGCAGCCAAACCTTAGGAAGGGTTGAATGAATTATAACCCGGATTTTTCTGATAGTCCTATATTTTACATCAGTGGCAGGGATGGTTGCTAAGTTCCCTGCCAAAGATAAAAATGAACAAATAAATTAACGTGTGAAGATACACGTGGGAATTCTTAACCAACTGATATACTCACTCTTCAAGTTTTTTTGTTGTTTAGCACTCCTTTTCCATCTTGGTCTTTGAGGATTAGCTATGTTGTCTTTACTTTCTTCATGTTTTTTACCTTCCTCCTCCCTCTCCCTATAAATAGTCCCCATGCTTCATGCTTTACAATATTTTTCACACCTATTTGTTTTTTAATTTGTCCTAATCACTTACCAAGCTTCAGAGATACTCTCTGCTCCACCTTAATCCATTTTTTACCCAATTCTTTTTATAATCAATGGCAGTATTATAAGGTGACACTTTTGGTGACAACTTGGTTCCACACAGTGGAAAATAATTTCACTGGCCAAAATTACACATGTTGATAGTCTGACTTCAGATTCCTAACTGGTATGTGCCATGTAATATAAAACAATACTGTTGGCATACAGAGATTTGGAGGGGAATAAATGGCCAACCTAAGGTAGTTAGTAGTTGATTATAAAACCTGTATGTATGTATGTATAAGAAGATAAATGAGTTATCTATACGACTAAAGGGTGCTTAACTTTTATAGCCGTAATTCAAACACAGCATGAATATGTGGAAATATTTCATCGATAAATGGAAACATAGCACATGAAGGTATATTTAGTTATTACTGGGTAGTAGGATTTTCCCATACTCTTAGCAGTACACACACTTGCTTTATGAGAACTACCTCTTCGCAGCCCTGAGGTGAGCCATGCCCCGGTGGCTCCAGAGCAGCAGATGGCACCTCTCTTGCCAGGTCTGACTGGTGCTTGTGCACAGCGGCAAATCTGTTTTCTCATTCTTTCTTTTACAGTCAAGTTCTGCAGTGACAAGAAAGAGGGCAATTTTAGTTAAAAGCATATCTAGCTCAACAGAAAATCTGGCAAATGGGGAGAAAGGAAATTACACAATTGAGAGCAATCAGAAAATTATTTTGATGGGTGATTACCATCAGATTGCAATGTTTCTACATGGATCCACAGGGCTTGGTATGAGCCCTACTGCAATTTGACATTCGTATAAAATCATCAGTCCGCATAAAAGAACAGCTTATGAATGACAATGATTTTTTGTAGTATGCTGAAGAAGAAGGAGGTCTGAAGGGACCAGGTTTTTTCGGTCACTGTATACAATGGGTCTCCAGCTCAGCCAGAGCTGTCAGCTGAAATTGTGCTGCTTTTTCTTTAAAATGAGCATGTCAGAATATGCTATGGGCTCCAGTCTCTCAGGCTGGGATTCATTAGTATACCAAATACTAACCTTGAACAAGGTAGCCCTTTAACCAGAGAAAACTCACGTCTGTGGGGAAAAAGGGGTTAATTAAATCTGTCTCTGCCCACTGTGTTTCCTCCCAACATGTTTTCTGCCCACTATTTTTCAATGGTCCCTGAGTTGCAACAAATCCCGCATCAGCCTCTTTTGGTCTTTAGTGAAGTCACCTTCCTCCCGTCATGTCTGAGACTGGGATATAGATATGATTTCCGACATGCCCTGATCCTTTCAGGATTCTCCTAAATTTCACTGAGGCTGCAGACAGGTGCCTGCTGCTCCTATCATCCTCCCCTTCCTCCCTCCCTCTACATCTGCCATGCTGAGTCATTTTCTGGGAAAATGAAATACTCCTCTCTCTCTGGAGTGCCTTAGTTAACTCAGTGTGCAGCTGCTAGGATAAGGCACATAGGCAATACTGTGTGCTAAACCATGACAAACAACACAAAGTTCTCTCTCACATGTTCAAATAAAATAACCTTAGTATAAAGATTTAATTGTGTATATGTGAGATTTTGCATTATACATTTAAGGGCAGGAGAGGAAACCACAATTACAAAACAGGAACTACTTTATAAAAATTGGTGACTATGAAAAAAATGTTGATGTTACAGTGAGAAAGCAACTCAATATACAATCCTCCCCACATTAATACAGTTTGTGAAACTGTAAAGAGAGAAATCATGAGAAGTGAAACTAATTTCCTATTCATACATTAGCAGGACTGAAACTGGATTACTACCATAATTTCTTTCAGATGCTCCTTTAAAAAAAAAAAAAAAGTTCAAAATTTATGAAGCTCATAAACCACCAGCCATGCAGATAATTGAAAAGTTGGTAGAAGTCATTCCAGTCTGACACTCAGGTTGGGGTTCAGCTCATCAAGTGGGGTGCCTGAAATTTAGGTGTCAATATGTAGCTATCCCTCTAACAACCCTGTACACTAGTCATCATTTACGGTTTGTAAATGTAAGTGCCTACAGCCATTTTGAGACTCCCTGGGGTACCCAGGAGGGCTGCATAGGTGCTCCCAACTCCACTGGTCTCAGCAGAGGCAGCCGATGCTCCCCTGGGTCTCCAAGGTCCCTTCATTCTGATGGAGAAGGCCACAGTGAAAGCATGTAGCAAAAAGCTAAACCCAGACAAATTAAAGTGAGAAATACTACACACTTTTTTGGTGACTGTGATTAACTGTTAAGCAACAAGCGTGAAGTAAAACATCAAGGTTTGTGTCAGATTGTTTGTATTTTTGTTACTTCAAATCAAGACTGGATTTGAACCAAAGAGCAAATTTAGAATAATTTGACATGGCTGCAGTTGTTAGCTCAAATGTAGTGCTTCAGTTTTGAAGAGGCATTTTGTTGAAGGGGTATCATTTTTACAAGAAAATGGAAAAACAAAAGAGAGACTGATTAGGTCAGGGCGGGGGGGGGAACATCTTTCTCACCTCTAATCATGTATCTTTCTCTACATCAGGGTCCCAGATTGTCAGCTCAGAAATGTATTTAACCCTCACATGGGGGATAACAGGGAAATTAGTCAAATTTCTTTTGCTGTGGGATAACAATACAACGACAACATGGGCAAGGCAGCCAATTCTAATCTTTGAACTTTGTTTTGTTTTATTTTTCTCTCTCTTAGGTTTGTTTTGTGTATTTCTCACTTACATTTCATTCTATTAAGTTTGATGCTGCTTTTTGTGATTCCTGGGTGAGCTTTAGTCACTGGCAAAAGTGCTCAAAAGGATTTGTATTTCTTGTGTGCTTGTCACTGTATATGATCCTTGCTTCTCCCTTTTTCAGAAATCTTTGTTTTATTCACAGATGTGGAAAAGAATGGAAAGGAAACCGTTGCCACATAAGTGCTAAGCCTCTTCAGCTTCTAACTTCAAGTCTCCTTCGAAATGGTGGGTCTGTAAAAAGAAAGAAATATATTTCAATTCATTCTTTGAGTGCTTTCTTTTACTTATTTCTGTCTTTGATTGCTCTGATTTTGCAGATATTTGGATTGGGTTGGGTATCGGTTTCTTGCTGATTAAAATTACAGCTGCTGCCTTGTATTTCCTTTTGAAGAAGAAAGTGCCAGAAACGTAAGTGAAACTTTTATTTTGTGTAAAGCAGACACAAATGTGGCACAAAGCAATGGCTAACTGCCCAGTGTCTTTGGTTTCAACTTTTAAATCTCCGCACAGTCTGTTTGCCTTCATATGCAACACTAAGCATAAAACCTAGCTTTGCAACAAAAGGTGACCTTAGTGGACCCCAGTCTGGAAACAATGAGTTACAGCTTGACTGTTTAGAATGTTTTGATTGCAACATTGTATGATTATTCCTAAATTATAAAATTCACCATTTATCCACCTTAACAGCAGTAGCCCTGATTTTTGTACATGATAGTTAAATGTGAAAAATAGAAGGTATTTATGGTTTCTCGAAACCTCTGAGGCCAAATTAGTTTCTTACAGGCAAATTCGTAGCTCTTCCTACGCTACTGAGTACCACATGCACCTGGGGGACATTTTTTCCCTGAATATTTACATACATCTGAGAACTTTCCCTGTGATAACTACATGGGATAAAAGTAGGGGGTTTTCTACTTTAAAATATTAGGGTTTTTCATAAAAAGCTTTAATAGACTGGAAAAAATGCAAGCTGTAAGACTGCAGAATTACGCGACCTTTTTTACAAATCATACAGTTTGTCCCCTCTCCTTTAATTACTAGACACACTCACAATCTGACTTTCTGTTTTAATGTTTTATTACTCATCTTAATCAGTGGTTCTTCAGATGTGTCTCACCAGTGTCACCTTATCTGTTCCTTCCACCCATTTCCCCTACCACTTTGTCTCACACCCATTATCCAACACTGCCATCCTGCACTAGGATCACCCTCTTGGGTGTACAGACCTCTTGGCTTGTGGTGCAAGGACCTGTCTTACTCATGGCGAATGAGTGCTCTAGATGGTGATTTTTTTTTTTTTTCAAAATCTGAATTTCTTCCATCCAGTACTATTTTTGCTATTAGTACTGTGCAAATAGCAACTAAATTATTTTCTGACATCCTACAGCGTAAAGTGCACCCTCAGCAAAGGAAAATAAATCAGCAAAACTGGTGGTGGTTTATTTCACAATTTATTTCAAATGCTTTGAATAACAGTACTAGTAGTACTAGAGAGATCTCTTCATCCAGTTATCTGATTTCAGAGTTTTTTTAAGATATGCCTTAGACTGACAGTTTGTTATTTCACAGATATATTTCTTAGCCCTTCCTGTCATCCCTCTGATAATCTCTGCTTTCTCTCTCCTCCCAAATTTAAGATTTAAAAAAAAAATTTTGCTGTTTCTTATTTTCGTCTAACACTTGTATTTCTTCTCTGGCTATCTCTTGACTTACTCTGCTAGGTCCTCCTCTGTCAGGAAGTACTTACCCCTGTCCCTTCCTCCCTTTCAGCAGTTCCTGTTGTGCATTGCCTTGTCCATTTTCATGTTCTTAGATTTCCCTCACCCCTCATTTTCTTCTCCAGAATTCATCTTCAAAGCTCTCTCTTTTCCTTTAAACTTGTGCTTTGCTATAAACCTTTCTCTCTTTGGGGATGTTGTTATCTCCCAAACTATCTACTAAACTGTGCAGACTCTTGTCTTGACATTATTGCTGATGACACGTCTCCTAACACTGCATGCTACCCCTGACAGGTAGAGTTGTCTATGGACACAGAAGCAAAATGTTGAAGCAGGAACATTTAGTGGTTGTGCTCCTGTTAATTGAGTGCATAGCTTCACCTACTTTCTTTATGTCTGCTTCCTCTTCTGTAAAGTGGGAATAATAGCATTTCCTTATCTTACTTCACAGGGGCTTTAAGACTTAATTTATTCACATTTATACAACCTGCTAAGGTACACATATGGAAAGGCACCTCAGAAGTGCAAGATAAGTTGTATTGATTTTTTTTTTGTAATTTCAATTAATATTTTTGAAAAAAAAAAAAAAGGCTAGTGTTTTTTCTCAAAACATGTTTAATGGTGGTTTAATCAACAAATGCTTATTTTTTCTTACACTATTTCTCCTCTGCTCTAAACACTCCCTTTTACCTTTTTCTTTCATAAACGTTCACTTAAGGGTTACTGCACTGCCATCCACTTCTCTTCTACCCACAATCTGTATTCAAGGAATATTTTTTCCTTTCTTGTAATTATACATGCTAAAAAAAATAGAGTCTTTTTTGTACATGAAAAGGTACCCCGTTGCAATATGATGCCAAACACTTAAGTGTCCTGTTAGGTATGTATTAAAACAGGGATGAATGAGGATATACTTACTATAGCACTAAGAAAATATTACAGCCCTGACATGAAGAGAATCAGAGCTGTCAAATAGAGGGTTAGATAGTTTACACAGCAAAGCTCATTCTGGTCTTGATTGTTTTCACTGGAGCTGCCAAAAAGGTAAGTTATGATGATGGAAATTTTTGTGGTTCTAAGTTTTGTCTATTAGGAACTGACTAAGATTGTCAAATCATTTTGCCCATGGTACAGAATAAAATTTTTTATTTTCATTGTTTTTAATCAGAGTTGACTCAACATGTAAAATGCATTTTATAGGCATCTTATCAAGAAATAATCTAGCTAATAAATGGCAATTTGATTGAAATTGTGAAATTATGAAAACAATGGAATGTGAAACTTTGAATTTGAGCAGATAAGCTCATCCAGGCAGTTTGTCTCTCCCTTTTCAACTACCTAGTGCTTGGTGTGATTTGGTATACAAAAATCACAGCTAGAAACATAGTAGTAAATTAAGGCAAGTTATTCCTTAACTGCTTAATCAGTAATCAGAAGTGACTAGTCAAAATGCAGCCAATGTTATCATACTGAAGTTTGGATCTTTAAGATAAGGCTTTAGAATAAGAAGTGACTTGTGTTTGCATAAGTCTGTAAAATGTACAATGTGACAGCACCACACAGAGGCATGAGATTTTACTCCTGATTTTTTTAAGGGGATTTGATGAACTAGGGGCATTTAGCTGCGCACATGAAAGATACTTTCCTACAATTCATTTTCACTTCAAAGGTTTGTGTCCGCTTTCAGCCTTCCTGGGTCATGTTGTTTTCTTAAAGTCATTAGGTAATAGAGGCACTCTAGGAGTGCCTACTTGGCCATTCTTTCAAAGGTAAGCTTTCGCACACTTGAGCCCATATTTACTGTCTTTTGGTAAATTCTTTTGCTAGCTATTTTTTAATAATTTTTATTAGTGTCTCCTTTTTCCTTACTGGTATAGAACCGCACATGCAGGCATTGGCAGGTGGTCCTCCAGAGGCACATTAATGGTTGTAGGTGCTAGCTCCCAGGACATTTTAAAACGGAGTGCAGGTCCATCTATACCTCAAAGGAAATAGCACAAGAGCTGGAGGAGAAGTTTCAGAGTCCGATAGAACTAATTTTTTCACCAGAAAACCAGGTAGCAGGCAGTAGGGGTAGGCTGGTGACCCCTTAAACAATTGCTGGTTAAGAAGTTGTCACTAACAGAGGTAATAATTTGAGAGTTACCTTTGTCCCTCTTTTTCTTCACTGGAAAGATTGATAGTGCCTTAACCCCTCCTTTCAACCCAGAAAGAATGCCCTGCTTCCCTTTTGCTCTCTCCTTCTTCTCCTTCCTTAGCAAGAATTTCATCTCTGATCTGCAAGCTTTAAACTCTTCAGTGCCTGAGTAGGAGTTACTGGAAGTCATCATATAAGTTTATTTCCTAATGGTCAAAAGCAGCCCACCACATGGCTTGGCAGCAGTGTACTTCATTACCACGATGGCATTCAGATATGCAAGCTACTTCCTAGCTCCCAGTTGGGGATATGTGAAACTTTTGAATAGAATCCCCAAATCAGAGGAAGCTTATAAGTTTCTCACATTCCTGTTCATGCTCCGGAGATGACATTTTCTAGTCCAGAACAGAAGGCTGCCTGTTACTCCGCTCCTTCAGTGGCATCTCTCCTTATCGACCAAATAGAAGCAAAGATTCATTTTAGCTTCCATTTTATTGCAGCTGCCTTCTCATGCTTCTTTTTACTTTAAAAAGTGAGAATCAAACACTTTCTGCCCAGCTAAGCTATGTTTCTTTGCTATTGCCTCCAAAGCAGTCAATGTCCCTGGATCCTTTCAGCTTGTTTCTTTCCTGTTCTTGGTCTATACCATCAGCTGCAATGTTAATGTTATTAACCACAACCGTTATCAGTCCTGTCAGTCATAATGAACACAGAACATTAAATTTTCCAAAGCATATCAATAATGTAACTTGCCACACAGGCAACAGAGTGAAAAACTGAGGTGCTCTGAGAAAATATTTTAAAATGATAGAAAATAATGGGAAAACAGGACCCACAGAGGTCATTTTTCACCCTGCCACAGGACGGACTCCATTCTATCACTTCTGGGTTTGCACTTAAAGACCTCTAGCAACAAGAATTTGATGGCATCCTCAGGCAATCTTGGTACCCTAGGTAGAAAGAAAGTTTACTGTTAGAAAGGTTTTTTCTAACTCCTGATATGTCTGTTTACAATTTAAGTTCATTCCTATTCACCATGGGCAAGAACAGATCATTCCCTTCCTCCTTGCAAAAAGTTTTTTATGTACTTGAAGGCAGTTGTCATGCCTCCTTACAGGCTGCTTTCTTTAGGCTAAACAAGCTCAGTGCTTTCAGCCTTTCTTCATGGTTAAGGTTTTCTTACAATTATGATGATTCCCGGTTGCTGTTGCCAGGACTTTCTCCAATTAGACCATACCCTTCTGCAGGTCTGGTGTGGAGGAATGGGTAGTGTATTCCAGGGGAGGCTCTCCAAGTAGATCTGAAGGACTGCCAGAGGTCATTGCTGGCTATGCCTCTGTTCCTATATCCCAAAGTGATAAACAGAATGACAGTAGAATGACATTTATTGAATCATTTTCAGCTTGTGAACTGGAATGGAGACAGACACTGTTCTTGTAGAATGAGGGAAAAAGGTGCAGGTTTATGAGAAAAACAAAACTAGGAAGCAGCAGCCCTGACTGTTGTTTGGGAGTTGTTTTATTAGTTTAATGCTGCTATCCAAATCCATTCCTTCTTCTGTAAATTATTTTTTTTTCTGAAGGATGAAACACAGTGCTATAGTCAGACGTCTTCAGTTTTTCTGAAATGTACATCTCACAACCATCACACATAAGAAAGGTTGCAAAGAAACAAGAGGTGACATGCTGAAAGAACAGAGCAAATATCCCGGTCTATAGCCTTCAAGATCACCAAGATGAAAGATGCAAAGGACTCATTTTTAAAAAAATAAATAATTAAGTTTCCTAAAGTGACTCAAAAGGTACAAAGTGCAGACCTAGGAAGCCCAGATGGCATATTAACAGCCTAATCAAACATCCAAATGACTTGTAAATGATTCTAAATGCAGCTTTTGGAAAGTCTGCCCTCCTTGCATCACGCATCCCGTTTCTTCTGTGGGATGTGCAAAATATAGCCTACTTCTGCAAACCTAAATTTAGTTTAAAAGGTTTTATAAATGCTTTGGAAATTGAGGTCTTGAGTTATAGTTTCTGTTTAGAACAGAAACTTTAGAACGTCTATAAAGAATTCCTTTAAGGGATTATTTTAATTAGGAGCTTAATTGTAATTGAATCTTTGGTCCACTAGGATTTTGTCATTGTTGCTATGGACCTGATGATAAACATTCTTCTAGTACTGTATTTCCTACAAATTTGTGTACTGTCTAAAAGAAATAATTGATTTTTCATTGAAAGGTACATCGAAAAGTACAAAATTCTGTGCTATTGCATCCAAATGAATGAAATGAAATGCGCATGGTGGTGTTGGGTTAACGGTTGGACTCGATGATCTTAGAGGTCTTTTCCAACCTTAATGATTCTATGATTCTATGATTAAATCTAGATACTTTAATCTTCCATTAAAAAGCATGATGTTACTCAGCAGTCCATTTATACACTGGCAGGTATTTTGTGGATTATACAACTTTCTCCCATCTCTGTGAAGTTGTAGTGCCTATGTGTCATAGTGTCATAATGCCTATGACAAGGCAGTAGTTTTTGCTACTAAAGAATGTAGATGAGCTTAGCAAAGCTATCACCCATGTGACCTCATCCCAAGATGATTAATCCTCTCCTTTCCCACTGTGGTATTTCTGGTTATGTTAGAAAACCCAGTTCTGTCTAAGCTGCCTTACCCACATGTTTGAGTCTTTTTTTTTTTTTTTCTAAACCATCCTATGCTTGGCATTTTTAACCTTAATTATTCCCTGCTTGCTACAGTCTTCTGAACTTGGCATTTATGGGTTTTCTTCATAAATGAGATTTATAAACATTTCACATTGATTAATTACTCTGAACCGTAATTTTTGTGAGTGATGAGTTACGCTTGCCCTTACTGTACAGTGGTAACACATACGTAACTTTCTTCCCATCATGAGACCTTGTGATAGGCATATTGCTCTTTACTGTAGCAATAAGCTATCATTTTCTATCAGGGCAACGTTTCACTTACGTCAAGTAACAGCAAGCACTGCAAGAATGAGCTTAACTCAAGCCACTGCAATATATTTAGTTAAATTGCCTGATCAAGCAGTTTAAAATTAGGGTGT
Organism: Fulmarus glacialis; assembly: GCF_000690835.1. Lineage (NCBI taxonomy): Eukaryota > Metazoa > Chordata > Aves > Procellariiformes > Procellariidae > Fulmarus > Fulmarus glacialis. The sequence goes on along the minus strand of NW_009197615.1, from coordinate 35,930 downwards.
AAACTGATGACCAGATGGCAACACTCACTGTGCTGACTAATACTGCACTTTTATGCTTTCCTCAGCAGTATCTATGTTGGTGACAGAGTACTGGAGTGGGCATACCATTGCTTTGCTCTAATAAGGAAAGCTTCATATTTCTAATTAACTAAAGATCTAATGTGTTGTGTTTACTTCTAGGGATGTAGGCACAAAATGTAAAGTAATGTGAATATGTCATCTCAGTTCCCAAGCACAGACTTCTTCAGGCAGTTACCACCTCATCCAACTTGTGGATGGATTATAGCATTTGTGTAAACATGTGATTAAATTTTCACTTGTATATTTTTTGAGGTCTCTTAAGTAATTCAAAAATATTTCAGAAATCTTTAAGGAAATAATTGTTTGCTACATTCACAAACAGGGTGTAACCATACATATGTTTGTGTAAATACATTCATACATATGCATCTATGTGCATATATGTGCAACATATATGTTACATGTAAGGCAATATATTCAAGGTGACTTCTAAAGCCCTGCTGTGGCAAAAAGGTTCCTAAGAACAGGAGAGAACTTAAGAAAGCTTATTCTTCACTTCATCTAAATCTGGGGTGCACAAATTCAACCAGTGCCCATATTTTGGGCCATAAAAATTCCATAGTCCCTAAGATTAGGTGCCAAACTACATATGGTCTTTCATGATTCAGACCTGAAGTGGAGGGACACCTGAAATCTGCTGGACAACCTGAGCAAGGCTCAACTTTCATGCTTGAGAAAACCTCACAACACATAGACAGGACCAATTTCAGCACTAAACACAGCAACCACAGACACGCTCTTGAAGAACACAGCCAGCACTTTTTTTGGTGCCCACAGTTTGGCACAGTATTCTGTGGTTAGTTATCCTCCTTGCAGAGGAAGCTGGAGATCTGTGTTCAGGGTCCTTCCTGCCCTCAGGGCAGACCTAAGTACTCAGCGTGTTCTTGCCCAAATAAGCAATATATATGTCCTGCACAAATTGCTTAAATTCAATGGGGGAGTGGGGGATGAAAGAGAATCAGACCCGTCCCTATCCTTATAATTTCCATTAAAGGTGGTTCCCACTGTGAATTGTGTGACTTGCGTTGCCCTTTGGAAGTGTCTCCACTGACTGTAAGCAGAATCTATGTGCTTAATTCCATATCATGCTGTTAGGCCATACAGTTGGTTTGTGATGTCTAAATGAGACACCAAAATTAAGGCATGCAAATCTGGCCCTTTGGGCACTTGTTTAGAAGCAGAGCCAAGTTTCTTGAAAACTTCTTTTCTGAGTTTGCTTCTGGCCTCAGGTTTTGTGAGCCATGGTGTGATTTTAGAGTAAAAAATCAATTCTGTGTACATTTTGTGAACTTTATTCAGGAGGATTAGTATGCAAATATACATTTAGGAGGCATATAAATAACCTAATATATTATAGCTTCACTAAACTAACTAAAAGCATCAGAATATCATGATTTATTACAGTTAAGATTAAGATCAAACATGTTCAAATATTCAGCTCTCCACATTGCTGTGTCAGGTAATCAAACTGAATTATGAGACTAGCATTAGAAGGAATTACTTTCTGGCAGTCTTGTTGTGAAAGATTTTAAGGAGACATGTCTGTTTTAGTCTAAAACCCAAACTTAGGTTCTTGCGCTGATTTAACTCATAAGGTGATATATTTCTGTAGCCTACCTGTGCCTTCTTCCTAAGCATCCATTCTGGTTTTAGTTCTTTGCAAAATAAATCATGCGGCGTGTCTCCCCTGTGGCTCTCACTGAGGAACAACAGCTTCCCTTCCCAACATCTCCATCAGGTGTGTCTCCGTGACTGCTCTTGTCCCCTCAGTCCTGCCTGCCACAGTAACACAGAGCCTGTCTATCAGTTCCTAGGGAGACACTGCTTAAACCAGCTGTAGGAGCAGCTTTGGAATAGAACACTTTTTAATACAAGAAAATCCATCTCTCAATCATTGAGATTGAGTATTAGCTTTAGGGAACTTTTTATTTTAGAATACTCTACAAACACAGCTTTCTATATACACAAAGGCATGTATATGCTCTTATTCATAAAAGCATTGGTGGAAAAAAAATGAGTAAATGCATCTCTTCAAAAGCAAAGATTAAAAAAAAAGAAAGTGTGCTTCTGCTTCATTCTTTAGTAATTTTAACTAATGCAGCTGTTGCTTTTCATATGACATTGGTACAGTTTTGATGACTTCAAGCATTGTGGAATACTAGCCACCAGTCATCTATACAGAAGAAAAATTTAGATGTAGGCAGAAAGTTCCATCCCAAAATATCCTTTGCTTTTGCAGAATTAATGGGATTAACTGCACAGCTCATAAGCGCTTCCAAAAATAGGAATATGTGAGGGTCTCTGTCAGGAAAGCATTTAAACTTCTAGCTCAGGTAATGGACATGAGACCCATAATTAGTACAATTTGTCCTATTCATCTATTATAAATCACTTAAGGCATTGTGCATTCTAATATCTTCAGTGATTCTTTAAATATTTCTGACTTTGTAGTAAAAGGTATGGGGAGCTTCTACAGCTTTAAAACTAATTCTGGTGATTTTGACCTAAAATGCAAGTTCTTTCTTAATTCATTGGAAAAAAGAGCTCTTATAACAATTAAATAACTAAAGTGTTCTTGAACTCAGAGCCTAAGACCATGTTAATTACTGAATTGCTAATGTGATAGTAACAAAACAGAAAGAATATGAACTCATCACATGCATTATAGCAATGCAACTTTTTAGCTAATACCATGTTTTATTTAATGTGTAGCACTGTACCTGCATTTTATGAATACCGAATAGCTCTATGCATATCCAAAAGCATATATATTTTTAGCAGCAACAAATGAAAAACGGTTATTTTAACCTACACACAACTTACACAGAACATTGGTTGAATTTCATTCATTTCAGTAGACCTCAATCAGAAATACATTTAGCCATCTATATTTTTTGACTCAAGTCTTTTCAGCCTGAAACTGTTTGGTTCTTTGACAACCTGTGTGATATTGTGGGTATTTTTGTTGTTGTTTTCTTGACTTTTCAAGGAAACTGGAGGAAACCGCTAATGCTTCATTTGCCAACCCATTGTACGAAGACCTTAGTTCATCTGGGAAAGTAAAGGTAAGTAGCAATAGCTGCTTCTATACATTCAGAAAAATGTGAGGCTGTAGTCCTCAGATAAGTTTTCTATTAAAACAAACAGTATAATCCCTCACTGAATGCTATTTAATAAAAGAAGTAAGAATTAAAAATTGCTGCATCACTCAGATCAGTTCCGGTGCATTTTCAAAACATAGGCAGGTTTGAAATCAACTCAGTTTTGAGAACACCTTGATGTTTGTAACTAATACTGACTGTGGGCTGCTGAATCTGAGAAAAAATATTGTTGGATGAAATATTTAGCCAGACATGTAGAAGAAATAGCTCACTGGGATTTGTCTCCTTTCGCTTCTGGAAAAAAAAATACAAAGCAAACAACCAACAACAAAAAAACACCAACAAAAACAAAAAATGCATGATTCAGCACCCAAGTTACCTCTGCACACTCACTTAACTTTAATAAAATAGTTTATAACACTTCCCAATACCTTAAATGTGCATTACTATTCCCATCACTGTAAAATTCACCTTGACACTAAACAAACACTTGTTCAGACATTTCCCTAATACTTTTTGTTGATCATAATTAAGAGACTTCTAGAGTAACAAAGAAGTTTGTGAATAAAATATATATCTAAAAGTGAACATATTGCAACAAAAGGTTTCAAGGCAAGATTTCATTATCAAATTACAATGGTAGCTAAAATTTATGGTTTACATTTAACAAGAGAAATATGATTGACTTAAAATGCAGCTGTCTCTGCTATTTGATTTATCATTGAAAATAATACAGACAAAGCACCTTGCAGGTAAAAAGAGGAAAAAAAAAAAAAGTCTAAAACATCCTTCCTGACCTCATTTTGGTACCACCCTTCTTAGCGTTGAAAGAACTAGGCTTGGTTTGAAATAGAAAATAAAATTTTCTTGTTCTTTCCACAGTCAGTAATATAAGATTCCACTGCAGCTTTGAATAGGATTAACTATGACATGTCATTTGCTTTCTATAAAAGGTTCCTTACACCTGATTTTAAAGACATTAGATCAAATTAATTCACTTACAGGTTGGGGTTTGTGAGAGCTCCAGGTTGGAAACATTCCCATCACAATCATGTCCAATTTATCAGGACATTTTTGTTTTAGTTAAAATAGATGCCTGACAGGCTTCATTTAATAGCACGTTGAAAAACAGAAGCACAGTGTCAGGAGACACATGTTCACAGCACACAGCCCCAGGCACTGTGACTGAAGTCCAGTGCTGTACCAGATTTCCCTCTATTTTCTCTAAGATTGGGAAAATACATGTTTTCGCTAATTCTTCCTTTATAAAGGGAAAACAAGAGTTATGAGTTTTCTCTGAGTCTGATGAGCCTTAAATCTGAATGGTGTATCACCAGTCAAAAGATATGGTATAACATGAGCAACAGCTCTTATCTCCAGCCGAATACCCACAAGTTACGCACTTGTGGCGTCTATAAATTTCGTAAAGAAGGAACAATTCTCCCTGGACCTTTCTGAACACCGAAACCATGCGGGCCTAGCGTTGCCACACACCTGCCTATAATACTGCCTCATAGTTTTGGATCCATAGAGTGTGTTACTCAGCCAGCCACGGGGAAGGATATTTTCAGAATATTATTTGGAGCTCACTAAAGATATTCTGAAGAAGCTTTTTTCCTTTTATAGTCTCCTGGGTATGCCACCTCACCCGCTGTTCAAATCAGTGTTTCTCCATGGCATGAGGTATGTAATAACACATTTCTCTTCTAAAGTAGGATATGTGTTGGGCTATTAAATAAAATTCATTTGCAGAGGAAAAGGAAAACATCACTTAAAGTTAATGGCATATTGCTACTTATAATGTTAGCACCTCTGGAAATCTGAGAAAGATGACCAGGGTTGGATTGGCTGACAAGGACCTCATAATAGCAATTTCACTAATGTTGCTTGCCATAGCTACTTGTTACACCATACAGTAGGTCCAGTAAGGCAGATGCTGAAGAAAATGTTTAGAACTACAGAAGACCTTACCTGAAGAGTTCATATTATCTCTTTTCTCATACATTCCTCATTCAAGAAAATTAGAACCGATCATTTAAATTACAATACCAGGTACCAAAATTAGTGACCCACTGCAATTACATTATTGTACACAGATTCTCCCAAAACAATACCATATGGGTCTTAGAGCAAGAGCTCTGGAGACAAGTAAAACAAAGGTGGGAGCAGATGCAGAAGAAGGTTAAATGACTTGATCAGGTGTATGTGGCGGATAATGGTTCTAGTGGAGCTATGCTAACCTTTATCAGCTGAAAATCTGGTCTAAAATGTTTAGAGATTTTATAGTTTTCTTTGAACTTAACATCATATGTTACTTCTGTAATGAATCTACAGCCATTCATATGCCCATTCAAACAAATGAATTTAATTACTTGGGTTTTAAATTTCAATCTATGTTTTTTCTTTTAGAATCCATTTAATGAAGACGTAAATGTTACTTCCTTTCCAAATCCTCTCTATGGTGAAACATCAGAAGACATGGAGAAATTATGCAGTTCTTTGAAAATAGACATAAAACAGGATCAATATTGCTTGTAACTCTTTGCCTGAAGATTTGTTCTAAAATGTGAAAGTATGTCATGATACTGTAGCATTTGCCATATGAATGAATAACTCTTCACAGAATAACTCTTTCATTAAAATAATTATGTTCAGAAAGTAACTTTATATTAAAAATGGAATCCATACATAGGTAAAACATATATATATATATATATAGTCTTCTGTCATTTCTGTTGGTGCAGAGATTGGTAACTATAACTATGAATTCATTTTACATTTGTACAGTTCAAATTCCAGTATGTTAATAAAATATTTAATCAAATCCAGATTCTTGAGGTTTGGGAATCATAATTTTATGTCTATTATTTGAGAAATGATGACTTAAATATTTCTGTAATTTTGCACTAGAAAGGGTTTTTAAATGGCTATTTTAGTGTTCTAAGGGGCAGAAGCAAAAGAATAGTCTTTGTGTAATTAGAAACATATCAAGCTAAATCAAAGATGGTCATGAATCATGGATTTGCATATCAGCTCAGCCTGTGATTCATCAATGTGACATACCAGTATGTACACTTATTTTTAAAAAATGTGTTTATTATTAACCTTGATAGTCATATCTGACCTAATTCCTTTCTGGTCAGCTCTACAGTGCTTACCACAGCACTACAGATATATTTAGTTTAGTGGTTGACAGAGGGTGGAAACGAGCATGTTCAGGAAACCGTATTTCTGCTGAATAGGTTGGCCTCCCACACAGCTGAAACTTATGTCCCAAGCCTACAGGAGAAAGATATTCGGGGGAATTCTGGATTGCTTCCTGATTTTGAGTGTCAAAGGCATATATGTATACCAGGCATAGCTTGTAATAGTGTTTACACTTTAAATAACCTGACAATATGTCATCTTCCATAATGCCCACTTGAATTATATGGTGGTCATTTTTAGCTTGAAGGCTTAAGTGTTCCTACTATGTGTGCTTGTGTTTTCCTCCCTTACTGTATTTCTACAGCCTACTTAATTTTAGACCCGTTGGCAAGTTTCAAAGAGACTAAAGTCCTTCAAATTTCATAAAAACAGACATCTGGATGGTAGACAGTATCTCTCTTAATACCTTCGTTCAGAGAAGGCTGAAATGCTTGACATTTATTAGACTTTCAAGACTCCAGACAGAAAAGCACATTGAAGCCTGGCTTCAATCCATCTGCTTGGTTTGGGTTTTGTTTTGATTTGTTTTGTTTTGGTTTTCTTTCACTTTTTCTTAATAGCATAACAGTAGTCCATAGCTCTCTACCTGGGGCCACGGAACTGCTTTTTGACTTGGGTTTTCTTATCTGACTGGCATGTTGTTTCATGGGTAGCAGAAGTAACAAGGCATAATTCCCAAAGATGTTTGTGCATCATTCTCTCCATACCTTTCTGGCAATATGCTCATAAGTGCCTCTCTGCTGCATTGTAAAACCTCCTATTTCTCTTTCCCCTTTCTTCTGTAATCCCCTGTAGTATCCTCAGTTCTTCCCCAAGCTCCGTAGCCCACCCAAAAACTTTGTCTCTTGAGCTTGTTTCCCTCATGTGCCCTAACTACAAACTGAAAAAGAAGCATCAATCACTGTCTGGCCCAGAGCTACGCACGTGCTAATCAGCTGCTCTACGTTTGGCTGGTTGGCCAGTTTGCAGCACAGGTAACAAACTCACACTGCAACTTCTCCTCCTCTGTGCCCTGAATTCGTGCGGCTGTCTCCTGCCCCATTGCTACTTTAATGAAGCTGCTCGGAGCTTCATGTCTTTCATACACACCTGCCTTAATGTCGAGTCTAGCTGGAAGTTACCAAATGTTATTCATGGAGGTTTTAAATAAGGAACTGTGACAAGAGGATCACACATGTCGTTCTCTTTCTGAAACAAGATTAGGAAGACACAAAACATAGAATTTGCTTATTATACTTGTTAAGTTGAGACAAGAAAATACACTTGATCCATCAAAGTGCCAAGTGCCTCCAGCTCCTGAACTCTGGTATTTTGATAAATCTGTGCGAGATGGTTGATCTCCACATTACAAACAGGCATTGAACATTCCTACAAGGTCAAGCCCATCTAGTCAAATTCTCATTTATTCTGCAACAGACTGGCACTGCTTTCAGAATTTCATTAAACATTAAAATGCTGGTTATGCTATAGTCCTTAATTCTCCAAGAATTGTGTCACACTATGTATGTCTGTAAAAAATTGCAATAACAAAAAGGATAAAATTAATAATAGTAGAATTTTATCACATTCTCCATTATGAAACAAAACATATTTATTTTACTATTAATGGTACTCATATTTTAACATCCTAGTTAGAAGCATATTACTATAAAGAATTATTGTAACAGAACTCAAAGAATATCATATTTCTCATCAGTAGCTATTTCCTGAGATAACTGGGACTCTTCTGGATTACCTCTGAAGCAAGGTAGGCCCTTCACTAAAATAATTTTCCATTTTTATAATTGATAGAATATTTTTAAAGAAAGTGTTAAAATTCAGATTTTTCATCTTCCTGAACTCCAATCATTTTTTACTATTCTTATTTCACCAAGAACTAAAGATTCACTTATATTCACCGTATGGTCATTTTCTCTTGCCTAACAGCTGACTAACAGCAGCCCCAGACTGAAAGGTTTAAAATAAAAATTATACTTTTTATTTCTTTTTTTTTGAAACTTTTTGGTACTCTGAACCACAGCAGTAATATTCATATTCTCGGTCATCCTTGCCACAATTTCAATTTCAAAATCTAAAGAATATGCCAGGAAAAAAATATTGTTAAATCTTTCTACATAGGTTTCTTACTTCTCCCAATTAATAATAGCCCTTGACTAAATACCCTCTGTAAGCTCATGCTGTTATTGTCATAAATTCTAAGTAGTAAAAATGAATTGTTTCCAAGTGGCCTGTTTTCTGGGAATAAATTAAAAGATGCATACTCTATACAGATGATGAATACTGTACTTAGTCTAGTTTAAACATGTTTGTACATTAATGACCCAAGGTAACAGCAGAAATAAATTACAAGGCAAAACTTTTAACAAAACCTAATACCACCTGCAGTGTGGTCAATATCCTCTTTTCACAGTTGTTCAGCTCCCAAAATCTCACAATCATAAAGACTGCAAGCAAGCAAGTCCCTTGCTTTTGGCTGATCTGTTTTTCAAAACAAAACATAGTTACATACATATCAACAACCATGTTTCACACACAGATAGCCAGATCCTTATCTTAGAAAGGGTCACTGTATTTGCAGCTTGTTCCAATACTTGCCTCGACATCTGCCATTGGCCATGCAATTTTGGAAGAGGTGTGGAAGGGGAGAAGGATCTTATCTTCTGTTTAAAAATCTTTATGTACAACATATGGCTGCACACCCTCCTCTTTGCCAATACTGGGGGGCTCAGGCCTTGTTCAGAGCTTCCCTTTGGGCTCACTGGTTGCACTTTTGCAGCTGTACCAGTGCTCTGTACTGCTGCCCCATCTCTCCGTATATTCCTGCATCTGCTGGCCGTTACAATTGAGATCCCCGTGGATGTAATCCAGCTGCTTGTTGATGGTGACTTTCTCTCATCCTTTCCCTGTTTCACCAGCAACAGCCTGAGCAGCATGAAGATGATAAAATTGATCAACCACATAATCTAATTTTGAAGCTATTCTTCCTTTGAGATGGAGGATAGGTTAGATGACATCCAGAAGTCCTTTCTGACCTAAATGTTCTTGTAATTCCATGATTCCGTGGTGTTGGTGGCACCCAGTTCCTCCTTGACAACATTGTCCTCATTCAGATCTGTCTGCAGCTTGTGCCATGCAAGCATACGTTTGCCGAGATCATTCTGAAGCCAAGGGTATCCTCAGCTCCCCCTTACAGTTTCTTCGCCTATTTGCTCAGCTGTGGCTGAGGCCTCAGGCACAGCTTTTGCCTTTTTTCATGACCTGTTTCTGTATCTGATACAGCTGGAGACAGGCTCTTGGATTAGTTAGAGCTTTGATCTGATCTGCTACATCTTAACTGGACTTGCTCCCATATATGAACACCATAACCACCTAAAAAATGCCCACTTTTAGTAGCTATCGGGTTGGCAAGGTTTCTATTAATCTTGTCCTCAGGTAGATGCCTACCCTAGAGTGCAGTAAATGGAATTCTAGCAGCTCCTAATTCTTTCTGTTGACTGTAAAGAAGTCTAGACATGATGTCTGCAATGGAGATGTCCAGATTTAATAATATGAATCCCATTCATACTGTCTTAATCAAGTCCAAATTTCATAAATGTATGTATGTGATATGGAAATTCTCACTGGATAATCCTCCTTACAAGTATACATACAAATGCTCGCTTATACACAGACGTTTTACAGACCTCTCTCTGCTTGTACAAATCAGACAAAAAGAGCTTAATGTGTACATATAACATGCAGTAATGCATCTGTCAAAACCTGAGATCTTGTGTCTTTCATTTTCAGTTTGTGTGGGAGAAGAGAGGGAAAAGTAGGTGGGGAGAATTTATATAGAAGTTAACAAAAATGGAAGTTCATAAACACCTAAGTAGAAAAATCTATTGAGGGCTGTATGTAGATTACAGCATGTGAGAAGTCAGGCACCTGACATGCAACAGGATTCTTCTCTGCTAAGTACCTAAAACCAGTTATTTATTTTCCAAGGTACCAGTCAGTTACTAAGACTTGTGAATAGGAAATTGTTCTCCGCTGTGTGGGGATGAAGAAGTAAAAAAATGCAGCAAAGGAAGGAAAGACAGTACTAAAAACATGTGTAGTAACATCATTCCAAACTTCCTACGCTGTTACCACTTGATTGCCTGTAGATATTATATTGTAGCCCCTTTTTATTACTATTTAGCAGGTATGCAGCTGACCAGAAGGGTGGCCATAATGTGCATGTTCCTGCAGCAGCCAACCACAGATCTTCAAAAATGCCAAGGAATATATTCATATTTGGAATTTAATTCACCATCTGCAGTTATAAACATTCTTAGGGACATATTCCACGCTCAAAAAATATGTGTGCTTTTCCACAGGATACTTAATATGTGACAACTAAGATATGGCAAACTGTAGAGCATATTAGTCCTGGTGGGTTTACATTTTACTTTTATGAGCATACTCAAGATGAATCTTAAAGGTGGGGGGAAGGGAATAGATCAAAACACAACCTTAATCACACCAGGAATTTACAGCATATTTACTGCTTTATTATAAAACCACATTTTTTTGCCCTCTTCTTAATATGATCAAAGAGCAACATAATGTTCAGCCTAGAAGAGGATCCAAGAACATAAATGTCGTGGTTTAACCCCCAGCCAGCACCTAAACACCACGCAACCGCTCACTCACCCCCCCACTCCGGTAGGATGGGGGAGAGAATCAGGAGGGCACAAGTAGGAAAACTCGCAAGGTGAGATAAAAACAGTTTAATAATTGAAATAAAACTAAGTGGAACAGTAATATTAACAATGATAACAACAACAACAGCAGAATATACAAAGCAGGTGATGCACAATGCAACTGCTCACCGACCCACTGACCGTGTGTCACGAACTGGGGGCGAGCCCCCACCCCTGGTTTTTATACTGAGCATGACATCACATGGTATAGAATACCCCATTGGCCAGCTGGGTCAACTGCCCTGGCTATGCTCCCCCCGCCCAGCTTCCTCTGCACTTGGCAGAGCATGGGAGGCCAAAAAAAAAAGTCCTGGGTGCAAGCACCTGCCAGTAACAACCAAAGCATCAATGGGCCATCAACGTTCCTCTCATAACAAACCCAAAACACAGCATCCCCCCCAGCTACTGGGAAAAAAGTTAACTCTGTCCCAGCCAGAACCAGGACAATAAAGCTTGTGTTCAAGTGTGTGACCTGAGTGTTCAGGTGGTGAGAATGGGGTGTAGTAGCTAAACTAGAGTAGCTTGTGATGTGGCAATGAATTTCTTGCAGTCCTCTGGCCCTCCATGATTGACAAGCTAAAATATGTCTCCCAGCATTGGTTCCAACTGCTAGGAAGAAATGTAGTTCAATAGTTCAATGAATTTTTAAATCTATATCTCTGCTTTTGACCATTTCTTCATAAAAGGAGTTCATTTGTCCTTTTATTTATGAACAATGTCAAATTATTATGCTTTGGAGAAGAGCTGGTCAAGTTCAGGGTAGTGTTTAGGCAACAGGATGAAGCCAGAGTTATCAACTACAGGGGAGGGTGGGTATTCTACTTTTCCAACTAAAATGTGAATCTCCAAGGCAAGTCAGCAAGGCATGCTCAACTGGGTTAAATGGGTTTAACAGGGGGAAATGAGCACAAATTATTCATGGGAATTCTTTAATCTTCTGTGTAATTATGTGATCATTCCCAGAACAAAGACTTTGATTGATCATAACAGGAGGAAAATGTTCACACTCAGCACAATGATTAGTGTACAGCTATGGAGAACAAAAAAAAAGTGATAATCTAGTGCTTTAATATTTTTTGCATATTTTGAAAGTTTGGGATGCTAAGTCTAAATAATTTAAAGGTAATTATAAGTAAACCTTTTTTTTTTCTCAAAAGAAAGCTGTTTTCATTTTGTTCTTCACTTTAGTCTTTGAGTCCTACTTCTTCAAGTCACTCATTTTTCTTTTTTTCAACCGCTTAATGCGGGTCATAAAACAATATCATTCTGTGACAAGTATTTTACGATATATATAGTATGTGAATTTGTAACACTTTAGTCAATGTTATGGTTGTGATATCTAAGGCTTAGAACACAACTGACTGAGCACTAACATACAGTTACTTTAGAAACACGGTATGTCAAGAGCATTATCATTAGTAATATATTTGATATTCACATGGACATGTTAGCCAGAAGTGGACATTAATAAGCACTACGTTACAATTGGTCTCCAATGAAACTGTGTATTACAGCTACCTTAGTAGTTAAAGTATTCAACATGATTCACGTAAAGTATTGTCAGGGAATTAATAATGATTTGCTTCTTTTTGTAAAAAGGGGCTGTATTCATTGTAACAACATGATTAATCAAGCAATAAATTAACTCAGGGAGGTAAGTAGGACTCTCAGGGTTATGCTCTGCCCTGAGCTTATATGCAAAATTGCTACTGACACAAACCAAATCAAAAGGATAAAAGAATATACTCTTAGGAATATACGCCTAGATATCTACTCCTACACCAATCTAGAATACCCAGAAGATAAAAAGGATTAAATTACTCTGCAGTTTCTCTTTAGCTGTCTTAGTCTGCAGGTGGTTTCTCTGGACACCTTTGAGAAAAATTCAGTGGTCAAAGGATGCTCAAGATTAAAAGTTCTGATAACTCTTAATAACTTGCTTTGCGTATGTTAACCAATCAAGGTAACTTTTAAAGGAGTGTTATTGCTGCATTTTAGCAGCACTTCAACTGCTACTTTAAACCACTCTAAAATCTGCCTATTTTACTAGCTTTGTGAACCTTCTCTTGAAGTTCAGTTTCTCACAGTTGACAATTTTGAAAGGCAGCATTGATACATTTGGATTTACTCTCATTTTATTTTCCTGTTTGCATGGCTTTGTATTTCACTTTAACTTTTCTACCAACAAGTAGATACATGGGAAACCCTATTCAGTTCAACTTTGACAAAACTGTCTTGGAATATGTATGGGGTAGAATGGTGAGAGGCAATGGAGAGAATTAATCCACTAAATATTCAACATACTAAAGTATCTAGGGATCAAGCTTTTTATTTTCACATTTGTATCCTGTTTGTGGGCCATTTCCTGCTTACAGATAAAAATCAAAGAATAAGCTAACATGCTCCTTCTTTAAGTTCACTGCAAATTATCCTAAGAAAATTCTTAAGGCATTTAACTAGAAGAGGGGAAAAAAACCCCAAATCCAAACAATTCAGACCAAAAATCGTGTTTTGCAATAGTGGTGGGAATTCTTGAAAAAATCTCCAGTAGAAAGTTGCTGCATAAAATGTTGCCTATAAGTAGGATCATGTGGGCTCACTCCTTATATTTAGCTTGTCATCCTTCTATAAGCAGCAATTAAACTCACTCACCACCTCATACATTCCTTCAAAGCTCTCTGGAAATGAAACTAAAACATAAGTGGTACCCAGTGCATACCATACAGAGATCTCAGACTGATGTACAACTTTTTATCTCAAACTGAAAAGATAATTTGCAAATATGATTATTTACATAGAGTATTACAAAAGAAAATACAAAATCTCTCACTGAAGGAGTCACAGGGGTAGCTTTGATTTCTTAATCAAATTGCACATATGTTTTTTTAAATTAAGCTTGCAACATATTCTTTAACCTGACAAAAATTAATCATATATCTATACACATATACATATGCTAGCTGCCATGAGGAAAGGCAAGCAGCACACTTACATCTGTGGACTTCTGCGCCTTCAAAGAACTGTCTATGCTTTTGGCTGGACTTTTCTTTTTCTGTGCCAATGGGCTGTTTATTTCAACTTTCAATCTTTCCATCTTTTTCAGCCTTTCAATCTTCATATCTGCCTTTTTATCCTCTTCTTCCTTATCCTCTTTCACTGATCATTCAACCCTTCACTTATTCTCTCTCCTACATGAAAGGGAAATGGATTTTTGAACAAATATGCCATTTGTTGGTTCAATGCCAATCATGCTGGTTAAGTTATACTTATCCTCTGTACTGTCTCTAACTTATATATTGGATTGCAAATTCCTCAAGGTCCTCAGGCACTACTATGTTGATTATCATGAATAATGTCACCTGATTTTCAAGAGTTTCAATTGCCTATAAAACTTACTGAAGCCAATGGGAACATCAGTCCTGGGACCCCGAGAAATTCCAGACACACTAGAAAACTCTTATTTAACAGCCAAAATTTGGATTGAAAGTCCTAACTTCAGGCACCTTAGTTTCAATGTTTTAAATAATCACTTATATTTTGCTTTATCCTTGTCCCATTGTCATTTCTCATAGAAGAGACTTGCATCATAAGGTCAAAACATTTTCAGATGGTTCAAAAGCATGTCGTAGGAACAGTACATAAAACATACCATCACAGACATTTGAAGCATTATTGTTCTTCTCCATTACCCTATGCTATCTTGTGACACCATGAGTGCAATGAGTGCTGTGTGCTGCCTGATGTTTGAGAGGGTACAGCCTCGGGAATGAACGCAAGGCACGTGGTGGAGGGGGAGTTCATTTCAGTCAAATAATGCTCTTCCATCTGACACACCACAAAGTAAAGTAACAGTATAACAATATGAAAGACAAGTTTGTTGTGGAGTTTTTGTTGTTTCAATTTGAATTTGCAATATGAGCAACACACTAATTTTCCCTTTCAAGTGACATGGTTCTGGAGCTCGTCTATCACCTTGATTTCTACTGGTTACCTTAGCATTTTGCTCCGCCCCAGCGACTAGGAACACTTGCCTATAAACCAGCCATGACAACTCAACAGGATTAGGTGTAATTTTTATCTCTTCTAGTCAAAGAAAATCTTAGGCTTCAGTGTCATCTCAATGATGTTCGAAGACTTTGAGTCCCATCGAAAGACCGTTGGTACCACCAGCAACATGGCATCTGGTAAAACATGGGTAAAAAGGAATTAACCTAGAGAATGGTGCAAAACAAGCAGTTCTAGAAGTGCTGGCAAAGTGACAGGCTAAGAAACACTGCGAATGGTGACATTTTTACATAGTCATTCCACAAAGCTGGATGCATGCTTGGTGTTCAGGTACCATAATAATTGATCATAGGCCTTTTGTTTGTCCAATGGTAAGAACATAATGGAGTGAAGAATTTGTAATTCTGAGTACTCTTTACAAGCATGTTAATAATCTATTAATATGGCATATGAAAGTGGTATTTTCTTTAGAACCACAAAAGATGCAGGGGGTTATTTATTGTTTGTTTGATTGTTTTTTACCTGGATACACACAAACCCTCCATAAGTTTTAATTTAGGAAGAAAAGATATACGCTGTCCGAAATGGTATACTTAGCAGATTCTTCTTTGCTGAATAAAAAGGTCTTAGTTCACATGGATGAAAATGACAAGGATCTCTGTAGTGTGTAGTTTACTCATTCTGAATATCAGAAATTTCCCAATTCACTCTCTTTTGGGGGTAGGTAGAGATATGTATAGAGATATATGTAGAGATATATATATCTGCGTATCTCAAGTGGGGTTGTCATGGAAGAGGCTCAGGTGACTTTGTGGAGAAATGTAGCCAGCAAAATAAAAGACTGGTTGGTTGCTTGCTTGCTGTCAGGAGAGACATGGTTTGCAGAGACATGAATGAGTACAGATTGTTTGGGGTTTGGCTTTAATCTTTTTAAAAGGCTTAATCTATGTGAAAGTATGCTCAAAGAGCCAGCAGTGTTCCAGAGATCTACAATATTATGTGACATAAAAATTTGTTTAGTGAGTGTTTTAACTAGTAAATTCAAATTCCTCAAGAAACATTTGAGAAAAGAGAAGAAATAGTCTGCTTACTTAAGAGAAATTCTTTTTCATTTAACCTTTTTTCTCTACTTGGCTTCAAGTTTCATGACACATTCTGACCTTAACAATATGTGACTACTTGAGTGCATCTTGGTATGTCTATCTTATATTATGAAATTATTAACTACAGAACTGTAGTGCACCACAAAAGTACATCAAACCACTTTTCCATTTACCTTATGTTAAAATAGTAAATGTGTTATGTAGGACCAAGAACAGACTTACAGGAGGAGCCTGTATATCAGAAGATATTTTGTCCTTCTCTGACACCCACATGACACATTTAATACACTGCCAGCACTATAAATCACACAGACAGCCTTTTCTATTTAACAAAGAAGTATTGCTATTCTAGTAAAGCTGTACTTTTTTTTGGTGATAGCACTTGCTACTTTATGCAGCAGTCAACAGAACTCTGTATCAAAATAGATAATTTTGTAAGCAGAAAGCAAACGTGCAAGTTTTCAATTGCAAAACCACTTCAGCTGCAGTACAGACACAACAATACTTGCTTTCAATAGCTAAGGGAAAAAACAGATTAATAGACATACCGGTCAAATTGCTGTAACTTCCAATCCAATGGAACAATGGCAAACTGCCCAAAGGAAATGGCCAAAATACTTGATCTGAGCTATGCTGAAGGACAGTGTATTGCACATTGGGAACTTTTAACCTTAACAATCATGATTAAATTTTAAAAGGAGGGGAAAAAAACCACTACTGCTAAAGACACCTTGTCCAGTAGCAAAATTTAGGCAGTAACACTTTATAGGATATATTCTACCTGTACATGTTTAATACCTTCCTGTGAAATTCTTTCCTTTAGCAATGTCCTCAGAATCTAAATTGTAAAGGAGCTGATTTTAATTTTCATACATGCATAATATATAACTATCTTCTGTTCTTGTTTATATTTATACATTTTATGTATTATACATAAACATTTTACAAAATATGTATTTTCCATTATATTTAAGGGTGTGTGTTAAATGTAATTTTAAGGGGTAGCCTAATGAAAAGAAATACTCAGTTTGACTAATATTTATTTAAAGTTATTTTCTGTTAATCTTTTTGTTATGACGTAATATTTTCTATATCATTTTTCAATGCAAAATAACACTGCACATTGTTGCTGTTAAACACTAATGGCAGCCCTTAAAAAGCAGTAGAAATAGATTCTGAAGTTATGTGCAACGTGTAATTACATGTTCAATCACCCAGTTTGTAGTGTACTTCTGCACAACGTATTTGTGATTGATCAAAAAAGAATAGGTATACTAGTTCTAAAACTAACACAAAGATGCCAATGAATTGTCTTATTAAACCTTCCCTCAACCACATTCCAACAAAGTATATAGCTAATGCTTCATTTTAAACACGTCAGTAATCCCAGAGCAGTCCCATCAAAATCAAGGTTATACAAATGGTTTAAGACAAACATGGCCATAGTTTTGGGGTAATTAAGGTCATCATGAGTTGTCAAAAACTCTGCTTAGAAAATACATCATATCCTACTTGATGATTACACAATATGGATGATCATGGATACTCTTAGGTGGGACTAATTCTGTATCAAAAGGTGTTATGTAATGAGAGCGCCAAAATATTAATATACATTCTCAGAAACACAAAATTCTGAACTGTTCTTACATGAAATTAGCTTTTTCTAAGCAGTAATATATAAATATTGGCTAGTCTAACTAAATCCCCCAAAAGTTGGAGTGCCTATCAGCTTCTCTTTAATATCTATAAAATGGTGGGAAGCACAAGTTAAGTTTTAGTTATGAAGCAAGAGACATAGCTACAGTAAATGACACAATTCAGACTAGTTCTGTTCAAGGGGAAAACTGAGTGAAGTTTTTAAGCACACATTTAACTTTTAAGCATCTGCTGAAAGTACTTGCTTAAGCTTTACTGGAATACATCCTTAAATTTCATTGCTGTGATTTACTTCTTAAGTGCCTTAAGCACTAAAGGTCTGAGCAGGTAGAACAGCAGTTCTTAAATGTTTCAAGACTGAGTAGTTTTTTGCTTTTCCATAATAGTTACCCTCACCTTCATACATCTTACACACCTAAACCTCCTCACTTCAGCCAGCAGCCCCCTATCACTTTGTGTGCACTCTGTGTGCACCTTGCATGTAGGGGTCAGTATGGACTACCTGAGTCCTAGCATGCCTCGTGAAAACTAACAACACAAATGCTGCTCTCCAGCTTCTCTAAAGGACTCCTCTTGCACCCTCACTGGCCTCAGAAACCCTCTTTCACCTCTTTTACTTCCCCATAACCACGCCTTGCCCTCTTCCCTCAGCACGGCCCCAAAGCTGCATCCATTGAACCCTTGAGCCTCTGCTCCCGCAGGAGGAGGAAGCAGGGTGCTTTCGTGGGGCTGCTGCTCAGCCCAAGCCCAGCGTGGAGAGGGAAACAAGAGCAGGTCCCAAACAGCTACAGCCACTAGATGATCCATGGTGATCCATGGTGATCCATGATACATCCCACCAAGTAAAAGCAAATGTGATACTGTTTAACTAGCAAAAAGGAGAAATGTCCAGCTACCAAAGAAGCTAAATCTTCTAAATCTTCTTCAGTTTTGAAAACAATATTACATTTGTGCTAAGCCTTTTTAGCTTTAGAGATGGAAATGAGAATTAATAATTACTGGACCTGACCATACAGAAATTTCTCCTGAATAACATACTTTAATCCCTGCACTCTGCTACAGGCTCTCGGTCACAGAGTTTGGTGGAAAAAATCAGGGCCTTGATTTCTGGTTCTTATGCTTCATTTATTTTCATTACTTACTCCTTGAAAAAAAATGCATGTCTTCTCAGGAGCTGGGACCAGACTCCAAGACTCAGTCCTCATCACAGATTTGAAGGGAATGAGCTTGTTATCCAAAATCAGCTCTAGGAAGGGGCTTTCATGCTATGAACCCCAATTTTACCATTTGGGTTTGCAGGTAAGTATGTGGCCAAGTGTTGGAGAGCTCTGAGAAGGGAGGTGCTCCTTCCTACTCAGGATTTCTCAGTAGCTGGCTTGATTGCTTCTCCTGAGTGTGCTGCCTGGTGGGAAGCATCTTCCACTGCACCTAGCTCACTTTGTTTACTTTATAGGGAAATTTGGTTGGTGATTTCCCCCACAGCTTCCCCAGAGTGGTGCCCCACTCATTGCATACCCTGCTCCACTGGGACGCTGCCTATGAGTCTGCACAACAGGGGTTTGCCCAAGCCCACAGAAGAAACACACAGGGGGCAAGGAATTGAATCAGGACACCCCATCTTCCAGGTTAGGGATTGACAAGCTTTTTCTCTCATGGGAAAAACAGTCTTTTCAAGTGGTCTTGGGTCCTGATGGAGCTGACCATGCGTTAGGGGCTGTATGTGTTACATGCTGAAGCAGTGACCACAGTGATTTGCTCTGTCTCCTTTGAGCCCAGCATCTGCTGAAGACCAAAAAACCAGTAAAAGACCACTTCCCCTCGGTTCTCACAGTTTATAAAACTGCTGTCCTCAGCTAACATCATCAACAGATACAACTGAACAAAGATTTAGCTTAGTAGTAACAAATGAAAAAGGATTTTCCCCAAAAGCTTTGAAACTTAAAGGTGCAGGTGTCTTTGTTGCTAGAATAAATAACAAGTAGCCTGAGCTACCATCTGGATGGATGCTGCCATCTGGAAATGCAAATCCAGACAACACAATATATACTTGTCTGTACCTTTCCCGTTAGCAAAGACTGGATGTGCAGAGTGCCTTACTATGCAGGATTAATTCAACCTATTGTATAAAATGCACCAAATTCAAGAATGCTTATTTGTGTCTGCAGAGATCAAAGATCTGTCTCTCCTGAGAGCAGACGAGACTATATTTGGCATCTGGATATACATTTTAAAAATGCAATTTGAGATACTGTGCTAGCAATATTTTTAATAGAAGATTTTATTACAGTGTCTAAAAGATACCTTTATTCACCTTCAGTCCTGAGCATCCAGGCGTTTTATTATTTTTTTATTTTTATGCTGCAAATTATTTAATAAAGGGGAGGGAATGGATTGGAACCCAATTACATGTTACTGTACAAGGAACAATGTTCGGCATAGGTTTTCTATTATATAGTTCCCCCCAAATGGTACATTTTGGGTCCTTACTAAAATCAAAATATGTCTCTATGTACCCAGAATAAAGACAATTTTTCTCATTGACGGGTATTTTCTTCTTGTTCTGTTTCTAAACTTAGAATACATACACATGAGAACTCACATAGATAAACACAAATTTGCTCGTGTTTTATACATTTTAAAATGCAATTACTTTCCTGACAGCTTTTTTAATACATGATTCAGAGCCAAGATATGGGGAAATTGCTTTGTTTTCAGAACCACAGCAATCAATCAAAAAGTAGAATGAGATATTTTATCATTGATATTTCTGAGCAATGGTAGGAAAAAAAAAAATTATAATTGAGATTTTCTTCAACAAATATCTTTACCACACCATTCTCCCTGAAAGTCACACACTTCTTTGTGAGCTGCAAATGTAGGAAGATGGTTACATCTGATTTCAAGAAAGGACTACTGAGACCAGTACCAATGCAGGTCAATCACATGATGTCTCTTTAAGATCTCTGTTCCCACTACCTTAATATTTTCAGCCACAAGTAGGGCATTATGCAGGTTATAATTGAAATGGTATAACTTTTCAGCCTGTTCTTATTTGACAATTAGAAACTTCTTCCCCCAGTCACACCAGCTGGAACTACCAAAGACCACGATGAATATACACTTCACACTGCAGCAGTCACCTGGGAAGGGCTAATTACACCCCAATCTGCTCTCCTCCCCCTTCTTCCCTCTTACTCCCCCACCAAGCAGCTAATTAGGGCAGCTGCTATAAAAGACTGCAAATCAGCTTGTGCAAAGGTGATAGATGAAGATACCACAGATGCCTCTGGAGTGGCTGGAGCAGCCTGGTGGGGAGAGGGGTCTTGCCCATGGCAGGAGGCATCAGCAGGCTAACACAGATTGCAGCCTGCAAGAGAAGCTCAACTTGAATCTGGATTTCCCTGCAAAAGGGGAAACGGTGTCTCTGAGATTAAAGGACTGATAATGCAGGCCTAATCCATCCTCAGTATTATGTTACTCAGAGGTGGGTGATACATGCTGTATGTAGGGGTAGTGAGGGGCTGCTGAGCAGACACTATGGGGCCTTAGACAGGGATGTTGGCTTTTGGCACCCTATCCTGAGATTAAAAAAAAAAGTGTGATTAGATTAAAATGGGGCTTTTAATTTTTTTTTTTTTTAAGAAGAAGATGTTCAATTCATTTTTTCCTCTATTTTATCTCAGAACTCTTTCTTCAACTCCCCCTTTTCCAAAAGAAAGCCAATTCTGTACTGTTACACTGCACTGGTCATCAGGGCTAGGCCAAATTCTCCCGTCAGTTGTAGCAATGAAGCCATTAGGGAATGATGGCCCCAGGGAGGCATCACCTGAATTAAGAAGAGCAGAATCTTGACTTCTGTGTCTGTTGTGACATTTTTTTTTTACTTGAATAGCTTTTATGGCAGGGTTTATCTTTTTTTTTGCTGATGTGTAGTAAAACACTTTTACTGTGGTTGGTTTAATTTTCAAAGCTTTAAAAAAATCAATTTGTTTCTTTCTACTCAGTATATTGGAGTTGAAAACCGTAATGTACTATTACTTCAGGATCACTGCTTAACTTCTGTTGACTCTCTTGCCCATTAATATTTCCTGGAGTTTATTACTGCAATCTATTTCTTGGATTTTTATGCATAAACTTACATTTCTTGTCCTTAAGTAACTGCTATCAGAGTCTTTAAGAACAATGATTGATTTTAGGGCAAAAACAATTTACCACATGCAGGAACACAAAATCCATGAGACACTTCTCATAAATACCCATGTTCTCCTCTTTGTATTGCAAAGATTTTGAGGGCTGTGAGAGATGTGGATGTTTCAGATGGAGCAATGTACAATGGGGAAAGAAAACACAGAGTGCATAGAGCAAATAGGACACATTAACAAATTTTATTCTGTCCTTTGGGGCAATTCTGAGTTAAATATCTGCTATTGTTCATCACAGCTTCTTCAACCCGGAGGAAGAAGACAAGGATGGTGCCAAAATCCTTGTTAAGCTTTTGGCAAACACTTTGTCTGACAAATTACTGGAAATAGTAAACTTTTTTAGTACAGGGAGGTCTTTAAGAGAGCTACTTAAAGTATTGCAAGTGGATTGGAGAGTAGCATTAAAGGAAAACCCAGATTCCTGTTGGAAATTGTTGGCCAGTGGAGTTGCTTCCTTACAGGCAGCCATCAGTAGAGCTCCGGACAGCACATTACTCTCCTTATCTCTGTTGTTAAAGGGCAGTATCTAGGCTTTTTGACAGGTGTACATATTATTTTTACCACAAGACAACTAAGTAATAAGATTTCTGTCTGAATACATGTGTCTATATTCACCTAATTAATCTCTTATGCCATACTAAAAACATCTAACTCTCCTCATCAAGGAGCTGTTTTGTGTAAAGACTTCTAATACCTCACTCCTACCTAAAAATAATTTTTATATTAATGCAATATATATAGGGGAAGAGATGCCAGAGTTTTCTTCACTGTTGTTATCCAGTTTGGATGCTCTGTAACAGTATTACTTATGATCCTAGTATCTCTATGTTTTACAGGTTATAGCAATATAATGGTGCTACATTAGTCACACCACTGATTCTCACTCTGCTTATCAAAGCAGCCTTTAGATAACTTCCAGATGAGACATGACAGTGGATAATCCATTATCCTCTTTGCTGGTTCTTTTGTTCTCTGAACAAAGGATTTGATTCAAATTATTAAGCTGATTCCAAGATGTAGCAGTTAGGACTACCATTTGGAAAATATTTTTTCCATGCTTGAATGGAATGAATGAACTGCTTCTACTTGCTCTAGGGAGAGAGGGCAATGTGTGGAGAGTGAGATGAATAATGACCTGATTTAGTAGAGGAAAACTGCTGTAGGGAGAGATAATATTATGGGAACAAATAAAAAACCCCAAAGCAGGGAAGCTGAATAATACTTGCGGAAGGTGGGGGAAAAGTTTTAATAATCCTGCTCTTTGTGTGAACATCATAGGAGGAAAAAAAAAATATCAAGACATCCTCAGCATGTGACCTGCAGCTTGACAGACACCAGGTCACCCAGGTTCTGAAGTGTGGGAATAGCACCATCTATTGCATGGCCGCCCTTACCAATGCGGTGTCAGACCTCATAGCTTCCCCTGCGTGGCCCTCACAACAGTTTTGTAAGGTAAGGACAGGGTATCTTCTTAATTTTGGAGGAGGGATCTGCTTTCCTGGTGGCTTGCAAAAAGCAGTGATAAAGCAGGAACTGAGCCCAGTTCTTCTGAATGACAAGCTTATGCTGTAACTTCTGGCTCTGTTTCCTCTCCTACTAAGTCTCATCTACTTGAGAACCTTGATAAATCAGGCTAAGGAGACCACTTGTAACTATATCTCTTTCCACTAATCTGAGGGGACATATTTACCTTTACCTTCTCATGTATGAGCTACACTGTCTTTCAATTACAATTGCATCACATTGTGCAGGCCCTAGAAAAACTGAATGTTTGTATTGGGAAAACATGTTTTCTAGAGTCGCAGGTAGAAAGTAAGACAAAAGAAAAAAAAAACATATGGAAGTGGAAAGTAAGAATACATATACACTAAAACTTTTTAAAATCCAACTTTGAAGCTTGGAAAATAGCTGCCATTTTAGAAAGTAAAATAAAATTTCAACACATTTTTCTTCTTTTGTTGTGATTTGAAAGATTCAAGCAGATTTAATGTCTTGAAAATGCAGTTTAGCAAATAGGAAAAGAAGGAAAGGCAGCACGTTAGAATAGCTTCCTCTTTGAAAATCAGTATCTGTCCACAAACCACAATTTTCAAAAAGCTGGGAAGGGGCTTAAAAACATCACATCCATGCTTCCATGTGTCTTTTCTACAGACTGCTTTTAATTTTCTTACCTTTTATTATGTGACTCCTGAAATAAGAATCAGATTTAAATGGGTCTGTCCAGACAGACAGCGAACTCCACCCAAGAGGGTCAATAACTGGAGAAGCAAATCAAACAGGAATAATCATTTGGCAAACTTGGACTATAGTTACTGACATGGAGAAAATCTACTGAAGAAAACATAAAAAAAGAAAAAGTAAGATAGAAGGTTATAAGCATGCAGAGCTGTATTTCTGCATAACCAAGAGAAGAACCTGTCTTTAAGCTCTTGCCAAGAGCTGATAGTATTTCACAGTAGCTACCTAATAACATTAAAAAAAAAAAAAAGAAACCAAAAAAACCACAACAACAAAACTGTGATAATGTAATGACCCTTTGGAATATGCTAAATAAAACTTGCTCCAAGTTCAAATCAGAAAGAATTAACTCAAACTCTTTTGCTACCAGAGAAGCCTGGTCTCACAATTTCCAGCAGGCAGAGGTGTATGTACATACACACACCCCTCACAAACCCCCACCCTGCCTTTTCCCTCCCAAATCAGTTTTGTAAAACTGTCCAAGTGGTAGTCATGCCAGCTGATGATTACATTTCATCTGATTGTTATCCAACAAAAGTAAAGGTAGTGCAACATGTTAGACTTAGCTCATTTATTTTCATGAAAACATAAATGACATGTTTTTAAAGGCTGGATAGCATTAAGGAAACAGCCATTTTCTAATTGTTACCTGCATAATTGTTTCCCCTACTGAATGACTGCAGGCAAGTCTGTAACTCATTCGGGGCGGGGAGGGGGAGGGAAGGGGAGAGTGTTCTGGAGAACTGCTGTGAAGTCCAGCCATGTAATTCAACAGTATTCCAGATCCTCAAATGGTCTGAATTCATATAACTCTCTTGGATGCCCAAGTATTTTAGTTCACACCAGCGGAAGACCTTGCTCTGATACCTTAACAATATGAGACTTTTTGCCTGGTATTGGGCTGGACCTCTAACATTGATTTCCAGGAGGAGTTTTTGTTCAGCCATAGAAGAAAGTGAAAATATTCTACAATTGTTGTAGTGAACTAGCACAGACAAAAAAATCAGGAGGCCCAAGTCAGTTGTATATGCTTTTTTTTTTCTCCCTAGACCACAACTGGCTATTATTTTATACACACTGGCTCAGTTGTCTAACTTGGCTAAATTACCTTAGCAGTGTTGAAACCACAGTGCTATGTGACTGATGCTAGCCAAGAACCTCTCGCTGTGGTCCTGCACATTTAATTCTTATTCAGACCAATGTAACTGACTGTACAAGGAATGTAGATAAATGGGGAACGTAAGACTTCCTCCTATTTGTGTTTCAATGACTGAAAGAAACAGTATTAGGTATATGAACTGGTATGAGTAACAGTTAGTATTGAGCAGAATACTGAATTTAGAAAAATGTTTTGTTCTGCTGTTCTCTTTCTGAAGCAAAAAATATTGCAGATGTCCCCACAACTCAAAAATTATAATTAAAAAAAAAGTTACTGTGCTTTGAAAAACATTTGGGGAGAACTATTCTACTGTCAAACCTCTAAAAAACAATTCACTTGAATGATGATGAGATGGTAAATCTTTGAAGTATGTTTGACATAGACTTATTTGCACAGTCTACAGTTTATAACTTTCTTGCTTCAAAGCACCATTCTTCATGAGTAAAAAAAGAAACAGATAAGGGAAGATGCAAAGAAAAAATAAAGGCGGAAGGAAATGGATGATGGATTATAAAGCAGAGGAGTTTCTTTTTCAGAACAGAGTTTGACTTGTGATACTGATTGACCTATATCTTTGAGGTACATTCCATAACATGTGCTAATTTATAGCTGCCAAAACACCTCATGAGATTAATTTAAGATAAAATCCTCAAACAGTATGCAAAGGTATTAGCTTTATAGACTTCTTACTTTATTACTGAAAGGAGCATAAGAGAATTTTTTCTTTTGCATCATTTGCTTTCTTGATGTTGTTAAATAGCTACTTGTTGCCAATACAACAGCGTGGATTGAGGAGAAACTTTGAGTTATGACTTCAAGAGTTAAACAGACTTAACATTTTCATGTGTCATCTGTCCCTAAAAATTCACTAAGTGCTTCCAAACTTAATAAAATTTAACCTCTTTTTCCTTTTGTTTGCTAGGATTCAAACACTGCCAGTTTAAGATGTTATTTTCCTTTTAAAAACCTTTTGTTTTACAATCTTCATATGCACATCTGTCTTCTGTATGCAATATTCATTATGTACTAGAAATAAAAGGACCTAATTCTTCTTGATGTTAGCGGAGCAACTTTGATGGTTACAGCTGCGCAACTCAGATCAGACTTCACTGTGAAGCATAAAACTGAGAGGTCATAATCTCAGAAAATTCTTGTATTTACTGAGTGTGTATATATCACCTGTATGTTTTTACTACCCACTTAATTTGGAAATCCAATTTGAATTGGTGACACGACCATACTGGCAACTTCTTTGAAGACTTATTTCTTCAGCATTATGTGAATGAAATAGATGCAACAAACTGAAATTGTAACCAACCATTAAAATACATCCAGAAGTTTTGTACTTCGTCCCTGAAAAATGAGAACTCCTATTGATTTAATGAGACTTCATTTAGTGGCATCATACAAACACTACTGTGAAATTGTTTTTAATGATCACATGAAATAAGATTGTTCAAAATTAATGTTAGGAGAAAGAGAAGTTGGCAAAAGTCCACAAAACATTTCTGAATCAAGCTGAAGACACAATTTGACAACAGTAACTTCAATTTTTTTTTTTTTGCATGAGCTGGTACTTTGACTACGTAACAAGAATAAAGAAGCATACCATAATATGAGTTTTCCTGATGATGTCAGCTGTTCGCCTTTGCCAGAGGTAAAAATAGTTTTGGTTTACTCAGAGCTTTGTTTTAAAATCTGGGTCTTGGAGGTAATATCCAGACACAATTTGGCATGGAACTATATACATTTTCTGAGATTCCCAAACTTTTCTGGGTTCCCATGCACCCAAAGGGTTTGTCAGCAATACTAGTTTGTTTGGATTCCCAGAGGGAGAAGAACTTCTGAGTTATCAGAAGTGCTTGAGCTCATTTTAAACACCACAACCGATTAACAGGAAAATCAGAAGTTTTATTCTACCAAAAGGAAAAGGTTTAGGTTCTTAATTACAAAACTAGAAAACAGTTAATGTAGTCCTGAATGATGTTACCTGTAAACTTCTTCCATACCTCCTCCAGTGACTTGGTTGACATGAGGCAGACCTGGCATGTTAGTATCTCTTGTTTTCATGGCTGGCTTGTCTTGGAGAACCTTTTCAATTTCTATTTATTTTAAGGATGCTGCTTAAGCTGGAATCTCCTTCCCTTCTCTTTTCAGATCTCTTTTCCTAAGTCTATTATCTTGTAAAACTACACTGAGATAGCTCTTCATCAGTTATGACTACGGTAACTTAGTTTTCTTCCCCTGTTCAATACATTACATAAAGTACATGCTGCAATGTTGGACATTTCCTGGGCTTACCTCTGGGATTTAATATGTTCTTCAATTAGGATAAATTAAATAGCCTTTCTGCAAGTGTTAATATTTTCAAGACTCTTAAATGAGAAATATTAACTGTAAATGCATATTATCAAACTCCTTAATCTCTAGATCCATGCTAAAGTCTACATAAGGACCGTATGTGACCTAGCTCATCTGTCAGATTTATTACTGTTAATAAAAGTGGGGTTTCATCCGGAACCACCTTATCGTCTTCCATCTTTCAATAGTATTAGATGCTTGCAGTACCACAAAACAAAGCAGTGTAAATAGGGTCATCCTGAGGTAAACATGTTAAGCACGTTGAATAGTTGCAGTTGAGTTTAAAAGAGGATGTAATCATCTCTTTCCACTGTCTAGACATTTGAAAGGGTTGTCAGGACTACAGCTACAGCTTACCAAGCATCTGCTTTTGCTCCACAGGGAGAGCTAAATCTTTGAGATCAAAGTCCCATGATAAACACTTAGCTGGGGTGGATTTCTGATGTGAAAAATCATCAAGTAAGTGCTACCCTTCACTGGACTCTTGCTTACCATTTCTCACATTAGGCACACAGCCAGGATCCATGTGGAAGCCACAGAAATCACATCTGGGTGTTTATATAGGGGCTAAGGTGTTCAAGGGTAGATTGGACCAATGTGCAGGGGCAAATCACAGGGAAACCTTACTGCAGAGAGGAGTGGAAGCTGTCAGAAAGCAGGAGTTACAGCTTGGGGCAAACCCGTTGCCTGACAGATGGGTATACCTACCCTTGGAGAAACAGTTTGTGTGTTTCTGAGAGATGGGAACCACTACAGAAACCTTTTCAATCTGCAATATCTAAGTAGGGTCCACTTCAAAACAAGATAAAAGGAGACATTCTTCTGCTTTAGCCTCCAACTGCTCCTGGAGAGTTCTCCCCTTCCTGAAGACTTAACTGGCAAAGGAAGTATTGCCACAGCAACTAAGAGGAAGAAAGCTTGCCAGGTTATACTCTTCTTTGAAGGTATATCCCCTCCTTAAGCCTGCTATCAGCACAAGTCACAGTGGTATTTTGCAAATCTGCTGTGCATTCCTACAGACTAAATGTTTATCGTGCATCTTAAGATGCTCCATCACAACACAGGGGAAATATGCCAAGGTGAAATCTAAGACAACACAGCTTCTAAGTAACTGTATTTCTCATTTCTTTGTAGCCAGATCAGCTCTGTAGTGAAGGTGATTTAGTTCAGTTCAATGGAACCAGTGTTAAAAAAATGTCTCTAGCAAACTGCATTCTCTGCCTGCACAGGCTGCGGCCTCTGTGGCTGGTTTAACCGGCCAGGTCCCTGCTTGCCCACCTTGGCGTGCTCCTGGAATGCCCATGCTGGGGATGCAGGCTGCTGGTGTGCTTCTGAAGCAGGTTTCAGGGTATTCACATGCTACTCCTACGTGAGGTTCTGATGGGGCGATCATTTGGGAAGCACATGCAGAGGTGGTATGAGCAGAGTAACTGGAGATCGGAGAGGACCCAGGAACAGGACTGCCACGCAGCTTAAAATTCATCCTCCTCTTTTGGAATTGAGAAAGTCTCTTACAAAGTGTTCCATGTTAATCTGGGCCTTTAAATTATCCTGTTTGTTAAAATTGTGCAGAGGAAGAGGATATGGACCTAGGTATAAATTTACACTCTTTAGCTGGGCTGTGCCAGCTAGTGATGCTTGCTGATTAGTTTGTTGGTTGATAAAGACTCTTCAAAACTGCTCCTTGAAAACAAGCAAATTCCTCTCAACAGCTTTGCAGAAGAGATATGAGTGGATACATAAGAGTGATACAGGGGAAAACACAGAGCCCTAATCCAGCAAAATGCTAATACAGCAAAATGCTGTACTCTTTTTCAAAAAGGAGCACATATTATCAACTGGACTGTTGTGCTTGTCTAACCTATGTAAATACCACATTGATATATATATATATATATAAGTCCACAACAAAAGCAGGACTTACATGTTTAATGAGGGGGGGGAGGGGGAAAGGCTGTAGAAAGAGGAAAGATCAACATCAACCAAAGTTTGTACTGTGGAGATGGGGATGAGAATAGGGAGTTCAACACAGGGTCTTGGATTTCAGATGCGTAGCTCAACTCCAGAGAGGATCAGGAAGATGGAGAATTGAGCTGAAGGGAAAAAGGGTTGAACACCCTTTTTGGGGGGTGTGGGGAGGGGACAACCTGAATTGAAGGATAAAAACATCTCTCCCTTGTTGCGTGACCCAATGCAGTATAATCACTGACTTGTGGCTCATCAGATATAATAGCTGCGCCTAGAGACATCTGTCAATATGGTAGGGCAGAAGCCAAAGTTCTGTACTGCATAGTCCCTATATTGTAATGGAGCCAGTTGTCCAACAGTATTATTTCTTCCAGGTGTTAAATTGAATGTATGTACATACATAGTATGTACATACTTAGCTTAGTTAATGCAAACCACGAGCTGGACCCTGAACATGTTGCACAATCTTGATGCCCATAATGGACCAAGCTGTGGCAATCCAAGTAACAGAGGTCTTCCTGGCCACGAACTGCTAGAACAGTCTGTGGTATGGTTTCATCTGCAAGCAAGTTGGGGAAAGGCAAATGGACAATGAGCTGATGATGTGCAGCAGATTGTTGTGCTGCTGTGGTCACTGCACAAAAATGTGCTAGTTGTTTTCAAGACTTAACTCGAAAATTTTTGCTACTGGTTGCAGCTGCCCCCTCCCCCGCCGTACCCCCGCAACCATCATTAACACCAGGCATTGACCCTCTACAGAAGGTCTGTGCCACAGCTACTCCTGTGTCAGTTGTCTCAGCTAAGCACTTGTTAAGATCATTCTAGCATTAAAGTTTGCCCAGGCTTGCTGACCTAAAACCTAATCCCAACCCAATTACTTTTTGTTACACCAGTCCTAACCCTTGTCTGGCTTCCCCTGCTGTGCCCAGCAGCAGATTTTGTTCTTTAGTCTCAACTGATTAAAAAAAAGTTAACTCTATTCACAACTGTATGGGCCACAGTGATTACTTGGGCCCTCCTACCAGCTCCAGATCGTGAGTAAGAAAGGCCTTAGTGTGGAATTGCTTGGTATACTTCTGCAGGTCCTAATAAAGGTTGCCTTCTTGGAAAATGTGGCCACTGAAAAGCTATGTTTGAAACTTATTTGGTTTTAATTTTAGCTGAAAATTGTTGTTGTATTTAAAAACTTCCCTCAGCTTTCCTTAAATTGACTACTTCAGTGACTGCTGGTACCGACTTACCCACCAAGAAATGTGTCTGTTCTGAATATCGTCCTATGCTGAGCCCCACTGCCCTGGCTGAATGAGACCTGATGGATTGCTCTGGCCCCCATTTCTCTCCTTAGCCCATCCTGCCTTCCCTGTGGCCATCCATGATCAAAGGTCTGGGTGCTGTGCACATATGGTTCATCACACAAAAGTTTGTGTCCATATATATTTAGGTTTCCATCACAACAACAGAGAAATAGCACTGGCAAAATTGCTTTTTTCTCTTTTACTTTTATTTCCATGCTTGCTTTCTTTTCTGTGTCACCCTTTAGCCTCTTTCAGTTCTCCTATGGCTTTAACTTCGCCTGCTGACCAGTGCTATACTGAATATCAACTTCTCTGTTAAACTTGGCCCTGTCACAAGCATTCAGGGAGCCTTCTGGTTCTTCTTCCATTCCTGGGACCCATAGCTATCACTGTACTGGACATATGTCGAATAAGGGTCACAACCACAGTCTTTGCTGGAGTTGCAAGGATGGGATGTGGGACTTGGAACTCCCAGGCCCATTTTGGGCTTTGCTGCCTTGTGGTTTTCAAAGTTGAGTAACGTCCTTGGAGCTCCCGATCACAAGCAGGCAAAGGCATTGTTCGGTGCAGCGCTGCTGGTGCCTGTGTCAATGTTGTTGCAAAGGCAGATTCATTGAAAGAATATGTTTGAAGCATCTCTAGTTCAAATAATTGAACTTTAGCTGGAACTTTTTGGTTTCTCATTTTGAAAGGATGTTCCATTTCAAAAACTATTCCATTCTTTTAAAATCATTACAGAGCTCAAACAGGAATCAAAACTGGTTTGGATTAAACTTTTTGTTTAACCTCAAACTTTATTATTTTTTCATGCTGCCTTGCTTGCTGAAATGTTTCTCTTTAATTTTCCCCCCCCTCAAATTGCCAGTGAACCACTTTATCACTACATGAGATAATGAGACTGAGTTCCAGTTTCCACATCACAAAGTGTCTACCATGAATCTGAACTATCTCTTTATCCCCACAGAACCTCTCCCTAACCATAGATTGAGGCATAGGCGTGAGGCAGTACATGTGGGAGGTTTGTCATACTGCTGTCCTAGAGATAAGCAGAAAGCTTCACTGAACAAAGCTGCACTAGCATTAACCACACATTTCTTAGAGCCAGAGTACGGGCATATTCTAATTAATCACAATTATGCAAACTCACGCATTTGCATACAGCACTGCACAGAGTTACAGGGAATTTGGCAGGTGCCTACTGGATGTGACTCAGCCAGGAAGGGAACTTCGGCGCTTGCCCCAGGAAATCAAGCTGAGTGGTGAGACTCGAGGCTCTCCCAGCCGGGGGAACAAGGGAAGAAACAAAGTCTCGTTTAAGAGTGCAGTGCCACTTTTCTGCAAAGTTACTGTATTTCCCTGTTTAACAAGGAAGCTACCTCTCTGCTTCGTACTTCACATCTGAGTTTTGCATGGCCCTTTAGTGACTCAACTGAAACGCTGTGCTCCTCCTTTGAACTAGCAGAGTCAAAGGCAGCTGCCAGCTGGGCAGCACTCTAAAGTCACAGCTCTAACACCTTGCTTTGACAATACTAAACCTAATGCCTCAGCCAAATTCCCAACAGCAATACTATTCACCTTCTTGAGCCCTAATCAGCTATCAGCAGAGTTCCAAAGGGAGGGAGGTGAATCTCAGTGGCAAACTCTCTCCAGGGCATTAAAGTCTATGTGCAGCTTCAATCTGTGATATTCATAACATCAAGCTGTGGACTACTTGCCCCATATGGGTCACATACTCAATTTTGTCCCTGTGGGGACTAATCCTGGCAGATCAAGTATTATTTATGGTTCTAAAATTATCTAGATCTTTTTCTCTCTGCAGCTGGGAAAGTAGGTAATTTTTAGACATTGCTCAGTTATAGAAGAAGATATTGCTGGTTGCAGTCTATTTATTAATATGCAGGCACAATCCTCTGCAGAACAACAGCAAGTACAAGTTCAGAAAAGTTTTCCTAAGGAGGAAAACTCAGTTTGCTTTGTTCCTGGAAAAGAATACAGAGGTATGTATCCTCTCGGCTCTCATGGATGCTGCAATTACCTATCAGTTTCTTTTTCTCAAATGAAGCAGAGATCCTCCCCTGACTTCTCAAATTCAAAAGCAGGCTAGCACTGAATGCTTACAGGATAGCAGTTGAGGGGTGCCTCACTCGTACCTATCAGAGCAAAATAGATAACAGCATGTTAAAAAAGACAGAGAGAAGAAATGTTAAAAACTCTGCTTTTCATAATCAGATGCAATAAGCCCAGAAGATGTGAAGGTTGAAAAAACTATGTTGATATGAAAAGAAAAAAGACAAAAAAAAAAAAAAAAAAAAGCAGATTCTTAAATGAATGTGTGAATGAGAGTGAGCACTTGCAAGCAGTATTACAGTGGAATACAATGAACAGGGAGAATCTTCCCACCCTTCTTTCCTGAATGATTGATGTTATAATCAGAGATGCTGGAGCTACACAAGAAGAGAAAAATATATGGCCATATTCTTGACTGGTGAAAATGAAAGCATTCACATTGATTTCTATGGAACCACTGCTGTTTATGCCTAAGAGAGGTGCAAGATATATCCCTAAGAGAGGTGAGATAATGTGCAAGGATGGCAAAGATAAAAGCATGTAAGAGAAATGAAAACTTATCACAGGCACTGTGTTCCAAGTAAACACAGCTCATAACCTCAGGAAGCCTTCAAGAAGTTGTTCTTTCAGTTTTACTTGTGCTTTATAAATAACAATGAACGCATACACTTCTCTGTTATGAATGCCTCTCCTGCAATGACATGTTGTCATTAATCATTATAGGATTCATTATTAGCTTTCATCTGAGTTTTTTTTTTCAGTGCAATAAAATGTTTTGCCTATGCTTTTACACACAATTATACCAAGATATAGCTATGCCCTGATTAGCTTTTTTAATACAAAAGGGACAATGCAGACAGCCTTCCTTGGAGAGCAGTTTGATTTTTACCGTGGGGCACAAGAAGTACTGAATGCAGTGACTGTATGCTAATCTCCCAGCGTGCACACTGCAAAACTGTCACACAACTGCATAGAGCATTGTAAATTAGGACTGTGGGACCTAGTATGTTGCTGGTACTTTTATCTGCAACTGCATGCTTCAGCTGACTACTGCTAACCCTTTCCTTTCTTCAGTATACAAAGTTTTTGTAGTCCATCTGTGAAGAATATAAATCTGAAACTGTAAAGCTCTGTAAGACTGAGAAGCAGACAGCAAATGAAAGAAAATTTGAGTTGCCCTCATTTAGGCTTTTCTATACTATACACAGGGGGCTTGAAGGATTTATTATTATTTATTTTAGCAACATGTAAACTTTTCTCAAATCATTCAAGTCTTTCACATTTTAAGATTTACTATAACTCTATAATATGCTAATTTATTATTTTAAAAGCACAAAAGCAGATGAAAACAGATTTTGAAAGTTCTCCAGACCTTACTGTTCTTATTGTCATCTAACAATACTGCTGACAAACAGCTGAGAAAGAGGCAGTCCTTCTCTAAGACTACCTCCCTACTCCTTCCAGTAAAGGCCAAAAGCTCAATAGCCCTCTCAGCAACTCCAGCAAAACTTGGGTAAAATTGGGCCAAGTGTCAAGGAAAAACTGGTATTCAAACAGCATAAAGAAACCTCCCTCTCCCATTTTGTTTAAGAAACAGCAATAGCTTTAATAGTAACTTGACCAAATCTGCACAAAAGTCTGTGGCATAATTCAGATTACCTGGTACACAGGGTGATCACACTCCCCAAATTCCCACACAGCGAGGCC